>NC_135999.1:26408962-26568962 GCF_048128805.1 Centroberyx gerrardi
CAATAATAATGGCAATCCCAATCTTCATAGGATCCCATGTAGATCAATGGAACAGCTGTACAGCGTGTGTACAGATGAACACACACACACACACATGCACACACAAGTGCGCACATGTCCAGACACTTGCCACTGACACGCGTCTCACACACACTTAAACACGGGTAAGAAATTAACCTTTTTTCTTTACCTCCTTGATCTGATTTTTAGTGGCATTTCGGTCCTGTGAGGGGGAATTTTATTGAACTAATTTGCATTGCATATGGACAAATAAACACTCAATTTGCACCACTAAGGTTTGTTTTATTTCAAATCATGATACTTTCCCCACTTCTTCCCACTGCTGGAAACTGGCAGCAGGCTTTACAGAAGAGGATAGTGCCGTTTTTCCCTCTGTCCCTAATCAGAACGCACTGGAAATAAACACCTGGTAATAGGTATTCATGATTTACCTACGGTGGCCCAGAGGGAACAGTAGTCACATTCACGCATGAATGTTTCATAACTCAATTAACAAAATGTGAACAGGGTGAAGGGTACTGCTAATTATCAGGGGTGTTTTTTGACCCCTCATTTTTAATTTCATGGGCATTTTATAAAGTTTCAAAGGCATTTTTTTCTCTGGAGCCCCTGATAATTTCTGACCCTGACACACACACTTTGTCTCTCTCTCTCTCTCTCTCTCTCTCTCTCTCTCTCTCTCTCTCTCTCAAACAAATATCTTAAAATAGCCCATTTTCAGTAAGAGGACCAGTCAAAATGTCCTCTCTTTCCCAAAAAGTCCTCACATATTATGCATAACTGCGCACACGTACACACACACACACACGCACAGGCAGGCACACACAGGCAGGTACACACACACACACACACACACATCAGTATTTTTATGGCCCATTGTGAGTTATGGAAAAGACTATTCCTACTATGTGCAAACATAACAGATGGGGGGAATTTACAACACTGAGACAATGGAAGAAAATGAGGGATTCAAATGTCCTGACATCACTAACTATACTCCTGAGAAATGAAGAGTGTGTGAAAGAAAGACAGGAGGAGGAGCAGAGGAGTGATGGCAAAGAGATGACATCACCAGTATAACAAGATAATTTGATAATTCCTTTAATTGGATTATAATGGCTGAGGTTTCCAGATGAAACATCACTGGTTTGGGAATTATGGAAGAAGGGAGGGAGGGAGGGAGGGAGGAGATGGAAGAGGTGAGGGAAGAAAGGAGGGAGAGAGGAGACAAGGGGAAGAAAGAGGGAGAGAGGGATGGACTGATGGAAGAAAGGGAGGAAGGAGGAAAGTGAGGAAGGACTGGTGGGAAGAAAGGAAGGAGAGAGGGAGGGAATGACGGAGGGAAGGATGGAGGAAAGGAGGCAGGAGACGGGAGGACAGGGAATAAAAGAGGGAGGGGAGGAGAGAGGGAGAGAGGAGAGGGAAGGACTGAGGATAAAAACAAGGGAGGAGAGGGAAGATCTGTGGAAAAAAGGAGGGATAAAAGGAAGGAAGAAGGGAGATGAGACAGAGGAGGAGAAGGAAGGCCTGAGCGGAGAAGGGAGGAAAGAAAGGAAGGAAGGGGGGAAGACAGGAGGGAAGGAGGTAGGGAAGTGGGGAAGAAATGAGGGAAGGATAGAGGAAAGGAGAGAGGGGGAGAGGAGAAGGAAGGACTGAGGGAAGAAAGGACAGAAGGAGGGAGAGAGGAGAGGGAAGGACTGAAGGAAGGATGGAGGAAAGGAGGGAAAGAAGTGAGAGAGGGAGCGACGGAACGAGGGAAGGAATGAAGAAAGAAAGGAGGGAGGGAGGGAAGGAGAGAAAGGGGAAAATCCATGTTCCCACTCAAACCACATTTGAGAAAGTAATGCCGTGGGTCTTTCACCTATGGTTTAGCATGTGCGTGTGTGTGTAGGTGTGTGTGTGTGCGTGTGTGTGTGTGTGTGCGTGTGTGTGTGTGTGTGTGTGTGTGTGTGTGTGTGTGTATGTATGTAGAGTAGCTCTGTGCCTGCATGCCTGATATGACGTGTGTGTGTCTGTTTTGTGGCAGCCTGAGGGCATGACTGAGTGAGTGACTAATTGTCCCGTCTGCTCGCCTTCACACACACACACACACACACACACACACACACACACACACACACACCGAGATTACGCAATCACCAGCAGGATAATCTCCTTGGCCCGGTATTTTTTTCTTTTTCCCAGGGGATGAATATCGACACGTCTAGATTACTCTCCCGTCTGGAAATCCCTCGCTCTGCTTACCTAATCCCTGACCCCTTCTCCATCCCTCTATCCCTCCAGCCATCCATCCATCCATCCATCCTTCTATCCCTCCCTCCATCCTTCCATCCCTCCTTCCATCCCCTCAGCCAACAGAGAATAAATAATCCACTACTTCTTCGAAAATTCCCTCTTTTACTTTTACTGCCATCAGTGTACAGTCAAATTACAAAGGATTTAGTCACTTTATCTTTTTTAATGTATGTTGAAATTACCCTCATTTGCTCTGTTCTTATATATATATGTAATATTGAATTTTTTTTTTGATGTGTCCTATTACGATTTGTTGCTGCGACTAATTTCCCCACAGCGATCGTTAAAGTTTCATCTTTTCTCTCCTGTCATAAATAAAGTTTGCTGTTGTTTGATCTGGAGCTCAAAACTGTTATCATTCTTCACACAATCCCAGATTTGGACAAAGAGTAATATCCGCTTGTATTCATTCCTGGGGGTAAAGGAACAGACACACACACACACACACACACACACACACACGTCTAGAGTGTATCCCTTATATGAAGGGTTAACCCCTTCCTCCCCACCTGCTTCCTCTCTCCTCCACGGCTGTTTGTTTTCCCCTAACCAGGTGTCTTCCTCTTCCGCCTCTCTCTCTCTCTCTCTCTCTCTCTCTCTCTCTCTCTCTCTCTCATTCTCTCTCTCTCTATCCCTCTCTTTCTCCTTCTCTCTCTCTGTCTTTTTCCATCTTTCATTTTTCATTTCCATCTGTCTCTCCATCTCTTTCTCTCATCTTGCTCTCTCTCTCCTATCCATCTCTCTGCTCCTTCTTTCTCTCTGATTCTATTCTATTCTCTCCCCCTACTATTCTCTCTCTCCCTTGCCATTTCACTTTTCTTCAATCCCACCACCTCTCTCTCTCTCTCTCTCTCTCTCTCTCTCTCTCTCTCTCTCTCAATTCAAGGAGTGTCACTCTGTCACTCTCTCTCTATCTCTCTCTCTCTCTCTCTCTCTCTCTTGCGTGCTCAATAGAGAGGCTTCATATATGTTCAACCTTTGAAGGTTGGGGCCTTGGTGAAAACCTGCTCTCACTTGTATGTTTTGTTGCTATAAACAATGGATTTACACCCCATAATATATACATACTATACACACACACACACACACACACACACACACACAGAGGAGCAATCATACACTGCGTAAATACAGTGAGAGTACAGTGAAGTCTCAGATGACATATATCACGATGTCTTTACTTTTATGTGGAGTGTCACTGGTGTTTATGATCGCTGACGGTATTCACCTCTGTCTCTCTGCAGGCCCAGAGGCTGCGTTTGTGTGTGTGTGTGTGTGTGTGTGTGTGTGTGTGTGTGTGTGTGTGTGTGTGTGTGTGTGTCTGCTGGGGCTTGCCGGATGAAAACGGAGAGTCAACCACAGTTCAAGTAGCAGTGAAACACAAAGAGCAACAAGTGAAAATCAAAACAACGACAGCTGCTCCCATACACACTGTTGAGTTTACTGTGGAAGAGTTACTACAGACGGATGAGAGAGAAAAGAGAAAGAGATGAGAAAGATATGGAGAGGTGAGAGACAGGGCAGAAACAGACAGGGCAGAAACAGAGCGAGAGCGGGAGAGAGAGAGAGAGAGTTCATAGCTCCTGATGCATTTTTGTAATGGATTCCCAAAAGAGGTTTTGACCAGGGCAGTGGAAAAAAACAACAGCGAGAGTAATGTCTTCTGACTTTTAATGTTCTTTAAAGTAATAATTCACCAAATTTTCATATTAATAAAGGTTGGTTTTGCTACTCTCTATTACTGATCGATTTAACACAATAATGAGTCAGCCTGTACCCAGTTCATGAAAGCTTTTACTAACATTTGCTGTTCTAAACTGTCTGCTAGCTCTTTCCTGGGAAAAATCCTCTGCCGCACAGGAAGTGATGCGTTTTGACATTTCCGGTTTGCTTGGAATCAACAGAAGAAGAAGAACTGGGTAGTTAGCATGAGCAGCGATAGCCACCATGACTGAACAGACAAAGAAAAGCTCCTACAGAAACTCAAACTGCATCAACAGAAAATCCAACCTCCGCCCAGACTGTTTGATTGACAGGTGATCTCTGGGAAGAGCAGTGCAGAAACACCACAGCAATGAGCGCTTATAGCAACAAAGATGTCACCAAAATAAAACAAATAACATCATCTAAATTAATTTTCATATAAGGATAGGTGTGAAAAATCGCAGATAAAACGTGAAGATAAACTTACATTTTCACAAAAACGCAACTTATTAATTAGATACTGCTTAATTAGATACTGCAACTTATTAATTATATACTGCTTATTAATTAGATACTGCTAAAGAATAGACTTGATGTTGATTTGATCTGTAAACTTTGTATAAAACAGAGTGAAGTGTCTTATTCCAACTGTCTTCCCTGAATTTAGTGGCAACCTCCACACGCAAGACACGCACACAAACACACACACACACACACACATACACACCAGTATCTACAACATCAGAGCTGAATATGCCACCAAGAATGTAATGAAAAAAAAGAGCGGAAGATAAAAGAAGGGACAGAGAAATGAAAGCAAAATGATTTTTTGCAGCAGAAAACACACAAAAATGTGTGTAATGTTTCCCGGTCATGGAAACATGGCTCTGTCTGCGCTGCGGGGTCGCGACCCCGGGCAAACACGACTCTCTGAACCTCGCCTCGCGCTCTACATCTGTTGGATTTGTTCTCGTAAATCTCTTGCCCTCACACACTCATGCGCACACTCAGACGCTCACGCTCGCTCACACACACACACCTCCGTCCGCCGCTGGCTTTCATGTATCAATGGCTCCATTGAAAGGCTTGCGTGAGTCTCTCTGGGTGCGTCCCGCTTTTTGGGCTCAACCCTCCGTCAGACACCCTGACCCTGAGTTTCCACACACACACATACACACAGTCACACATGGATACAGGAATGTACAAAATAAATATGTGTTGGGGTTTTTTGTACGTATTTTACTTATTGTACGTATCTCTTTATATTGACATTTTAGGCATTTAGTTGACGCTCATTTATCTTATTAACAGTGACTTCAAATGAACATTCAGGTGTGTCTTGCTCAAGGACACATGGCTGTTGAGGGGTTTGAACCTGTCACCTGTATTATGGGATGGTTACTCTAAGCGCTATAGGCCATCCTGACTACCCATCTAATAAGGAATTACGCACTATCTAATTAGGAGTTTGTTTCTTTGCATGTCTAAGGTGAGACTCTTATACATGTACTGTATTCCAGCAGAGGTCATCTATCTATCGGCTTTAAGTTGAACCTTGCACTTGCTAGGTAAACTTAAACTTAAAAAAAACTTAAGTTCTTCTACCAGTGGGTCTTATGTCTTTACTTGGTGCTTTTCATATATGAAAGTTCATATATGGATATTAGTAATGTATTGGTTCATTATTAGTCATTATAAACCACTTATTATCACCTTATTCTGCACTATTGTGTTCTACAAGTAGGCTATACCCCAGTGGGTTTTCGTTCAATAGCCTCCTATAGCAGTCAGTAAAGAAGTTGTCGCACGTGAATTGGGTTTTTAGTCTGCTTTGCTCAGCATGGGGCTTATAAGGTGCTAGTATCACATATTATTGAGGGAAATGATTAAACTATTGAGGGAAAACCCCTGGTTAATAGTTAATATGTGTTCCCTAATCTAAAGTGTTACCGAAAGTTACAGCCAGGAATATTCCTTGCACCTGCGATCAGGGCGCTGTGGCTCTGACCCTTTCATTCCTTACTTATAATGTTGACGATTAGGAATTTTTAACTGATTCTCCTGTTGCACTCGTTCACTTCACTCACTCACAGAGTGTCAGCTGAAGGCCTGTGATCTAAATGTAAATGAATCTTCGTAGTGAGCGTATTTAGGTGAGGCACAGCCCACATATGGACAGAGATAATGTCGCTGTATTATTGTGTTTCAGACAGAACGTGGGCAGAGCTCCAGACATGAGCTCACAGGAGACTCCCTTTGGTGTGGTGGAGAGGTGTGTGTGTGTGTGTGTGTGTGTGGGGGGGGGGGGGGGGGGGGGGGGGTGATGTTGTGGTGTCTGCAGCACCCAGATGAGGATACACATGCATGCAGGGTTATGTAGATGTGTATACATTCATACCTACGCACAGACACACACACAGACACAGACAGATGCTCAGAAACACACCCACCCACCCACATCTATGCATGCACACACTTGCATATTTACACTCATACACTCGCACTTGCAAACGTGCGTGCACACACTCACACACACTCACAAACACACTTGGACACACCTGATTAAATGTACTATGTTTTCCATTCTCTTAAAGCCAATTTTGATCTAAAGGCTTCTGCTTAAATGCTTGAAATTTGTTTCTTAGACAAATATAAATAGTGAAGTTGATGCCTATGTATGAATTTCCTTCCAAAGCCTTTGTCTTTCCATCAAGGCAAAGGGCGGCTACTTTAAAGAATCTAAAATATAAGATTGTTTTGATCTGTTTAAGCACTTTTTTTGGTCACTGCATAGTTTGATTTAATAGTTTTGATTTTACTATTATTCTAAAATGTGGAAAATAGTAAAAATAAAGAAAAATGTGGTGTGTCCAAACTTTTGAGTGGTAGTGTAAGTGGGGAAGTGAGTGAGGAACAGCCTCCCCTCGCTCAACAACTACCAAGCTGCCCTTGAGCAAGGCACCGAACCCTCCAGCTGCTCCAGTGTCCGGCAGTAGAAGACTGCTGTGGTTGTACTGGGAAGCTCCCAGGTGTGAATGTGTGTTTCCCTCCCCCAGGTCATGGCGTGATGAATGTGAATCTTAGTCAACTTGTCTGGTTAAATGAGGTAAACACACACACACACACACACGCACACACACACACACACTCACAGGTACAAACATCAGGCATATCATGTCACATTTTCCCCCACGTATCGTCTAAACTCACTTCTCTCCTCAATCTTTCTAAATCACTGTCTGTGTGTACGTCTGTTGATGCGTCTGTATCCAACGTTACACACTATACAGTCCTGTTACTATAAATAGACTTACGCCAACTGGCTTATTATGATGCATCTCCTCTTCACAGACTGTCATTATCTGTCAGTGATTCACAGAATCCCACCGGTAGAGATGATAAGGTACTTTCACCTTTACTCCTTTACTACAATTTCTGTGGGAGTGACATCGACAGGCTTCGCTCAAAGGTTCCCAAAGTGCAGTGTTTTGGTGTCGGTTTCACTCTTTCTACTGTCCATCTACAAAATAGACATTATTATTATGTATTTCTGCACTAAATTATATCTAATAACCAAAATCTTCTGAGAAAAGGGATCCGTGGAAGGGAACCTGAGGTGTGTCTTTTTAGGGTCCTTGTCATTAAACTGTTCTTAGTGAACCTTGAATCAGGTTAAACTTTAGAGGCAGTAAACTAAAGTCGAACTTCCCCCCAATAGAAACACAGTGGAATACGCCGCTGAATACAAATTTGTATAGACTCGCTGCGGCTTTGTGTTGTTGTGTTTATTTACACTCCATGCCGGTGGGGGTGCGTGAAGATTAAAGAGGTAACTGTAACCGAGGGAAACTGAAAATAGCGGTGACAAAAACTCAGAGAACAACAACAATACATGGCTGCGGTGAAAAAGCGACTAAGGTGGCTGAGAGAATATGAGGATTTAGAAGACTGATCCAGAGTCAGGCTTGAGTCACAATTTGAATTGCTTGAGACTTGAATTGATGCATGTAGAGAATACTTCAGACTTGACTTGGGTTCTGGTGACTTGGGACTTGACTTTGACTTGTACTTTGATGACTTGAAAAGATTTCTAAAGTCTTGACAAAAGATCTTGTGTTTGTGTAAATGAAACTGATTATAGAAATCAAACTCATGATGCTCTTACCAAGTTTTCATCCTATTAAAACCATATTACATTGAAAAGTCCTAGATATTTCGTTTACTTTAAGATTAAATTGATACTGGACTCTTGATTTGTTCTGACTTGACTTGCTGTTCTATATTTAGACTCGAGAGAGTTGACTTGGTCACCCCTCTGGTTTGATCGGTCTTAAAGGTGCAGATATCCAGTAACAAGCTCAGCAGTCTCACCTGGAAACGATTCATTTTGAAGAGTTGACCATGAGATGAAAACGAAGGGAACGGGTAAAAGAAGTGGAGACGCTTTTCCACAAGGCAGCACAACCGATCACATAGTGTTTTAGACCGTTTTAACTGGAACCGGTGCCTCATCTTTTCCATTAACGTGCCCTTTTGTTCGTATGAACCTGACTAAATTAGTTTCCGAAGCAAGTACATGCCTTTACGCTCCCATCTGGAAATCCCTCCATTATCTGACCTCTGCTTCACTTCCCCTCCATCCCTCCCTCTGACTGTCCATCCATGAATTCCACTTTTTTTTCCTCAATACTCCGGAAAGCTGGATTAATTAAACGGCTAAGATGGACATTTTTTGCAGTGTGCCTTGAGGAGAAACGCATGTGGTGGCTTGTGAAATTCTTGTGAAGAGTTGGACAGTTATGGGAAACACAGCGCTGCACTGACACCCACTCCTTCAGTGGAAACAAACTGAAGGACACTTGGCTAATTCCTGCCACAGCCGCCTTGTTCAGTCAGAGGCCTCTGACTGAACAACACGAGGTGACCGATACTCCGGTCCACTCATCCTCAGGACAATCTGAGGAAGTGGAGATGGTGTTGTTCGACGGAGGTGAACCGAAACGAAAAACAACACTGATCTCCTTTTAAGGAGTCATTCCGCTGGCTGCCTGACCCCCCCCCGCCATCTCTCTCTCTCTCTCTCTCTCTCTCTCTCTCTCTCTGTCTCTGTCTCTCTCTGTCCACCACCTGTGATGTCAGTGATAAGGAATGCCCCACTGGCGAGACTGCAGGGAGGGAATGGTTAATATGTGACAAGGACCGCTGCCCCCTGTACCACACACACACACACACACACACACTGACACGCATACACACACACACACACACACACACTGACACATACATAAAGGCACACACTATCTCATTTTTTATGTCTGTTGCTCTCTTTCACTCTGTCTTTCTATCTCACACACAAAAACACAAACTAATTTTTTTTATCTCACTTGCACTCTCTCTCTCTTTCTCTCTCTTTCTCTCTTACACACACACACACACACACACACACACCTACACATACACACAGACAGACACAGAAACACACACACTCACGCTGAGACAGAAATATTTGTACTGTCTCATTTTTATTTCTCATGCTCTCTCTGTCACACACTCTCTGTTTCACTCGCCCTCTCACACACACACACACACACACACATAAACCGTCTCTGGCATTGCGACATGTTGCAGATGCATGTCCCTTACGATAACAACCCCCCCCCCCGGCTCCCTCGCAGACAAATATCTCTGACTCACCTTGATGACATCACTGCAGTGAGGTCAGTGTCCTGCTGGATTGAGAGGGGATTAAGCCTCTGCTACGCCGCTCCGACACTGGTCTCAGACCAGATTAAGCGTGACCACACTGTGTCACTCTGTGGCTCAGCAGATTAAGGTGTATGTCACGGTGCTGGTGATGTCATGAAGCTGCACATGACCTATATTGCGTATCATCCCTCTTCCCTTGCTTCACAGCTCGTCTCCCCAGTCTTCTTTCCAATGAAACAGAAAAGGAGTGAAAATTTATGCTGATAACTAAACCATGTCGCTCAAAATGTGCAGGGGCTGGTATGTGGAAAGCAAGACTATTCTGTTTATCCTTATTCTTGAAGCTAGTGTAGCAACTGTTTGACATAAGGGTCATACTGAGTGTCATCTTCATGGCAGGAAAACAGATATGAGGCTGAAAATGACTGTGGGGTTTGGTCCTCTCACCCCGCAACCTGATCAACAAGTCATCAGAAGTCCATTCATTTCCCATAGAGCTGAGCGACCGGAGAAACTCGGCAGACGTGTTGATGGTCAACAAGCTTGTCAGCCGACAAAAGTTGGCCATGACAGAATCAGCTGTCAACAGATTTCTGTGCTTCCTTGTTTCCCTACCGATGTGATTTTGTTTCATAAGCAGAGGCAAAATGGGCGAGAACTTGATTCCAGCCATTAAAAGTTTCCCAGTTCTCTACAACTTTTATTTGAACGACAGCAGGAATAAACGTCTTAAAAAACGATTCTTGGAGAGCGCCTGTATCCAGGGTTGATGGAAGGCTCTGGTCTTTTTATTGAGTTTCTTCTGTTTATTTTTGATTGATGCTATTAGCGCTGCCTAGCTAGTCATGTCAACTCATCAAAACAATGTAACATTATGAAAGACGATACCAAAGGAGCGAAAAGTGCATGATTTGCCTGTTGAAAACTTTATAACTGTAGACCTACATAGATGCAGTCAGAGTCTCTGGCCCCGCCCACAATCAGTCAGAATAGATTAGATTAGATTAGATTAGATTTAGATTTATTTCGAACATGTTAAAAACACAAAAAATTATAAATATATATATTTATATATATATATATATATATATATATACACACATACGTAAGAAAACAAAACAAGAATAACCAATAAAATTAACAGTAAACGTATACAACAAATTCTCAATAAACAACATAAATAAATAAATATTACATGTCCGAAATGGAGTAGGAAGAAGTAAAATACTTAGAGCGAATAATAGAGCGAGAATAGAGCGACCCATCAACCAAGTTGGTAGTAGTCATGTGGATAAAAGAGAGACCCAAGCACTCCAAAAGTCAGTCTAGAACAGTAGTTCTCTACCTGGAGGTCATGAGATGATTGATGGGGTAGGAAAATTTTTTAATTGTTTTTCAGTGTTTATCTGGCACCAAAACAATCAATTCTGGGTTCATGGAGTTAAAGATCAGATAAAAAAAAAAAAAATCTCCTGTGTGAATCAAAGCGCTGTAGCGTGAGACTGCAGGTACATACTGCGTGTCTGACTTGATTTACTATGTGCTGTCTATTAAGCCTTGAGAAGTGATTGCTGATGATGACTCAGGCTGTGTGCGTGTGTGTTTGTGTGTGTGTAGGGGGGGTGGGGGGTTGTAGTGTGTGTCACTGTCTGTAGGTGTGTCCCCATGTCTGTGCCTGAGTGTAAGCATTTCACTCTCTCTGCCCCCACCCCCCCCCCCCCACCCCCCTTCCTTTCTTCCCTCCATCACTCTCTTGGATCGAAAAGCAAACAAACAACCCCCTCCTCACTCTCACTCTATTTTTGATCACATTCCGAACCAATGACTTCAGACCAGAAGCAGGCAAGCCTGTGTGTGTGTGTGTGTGTGTGTGTGTGTGTCCATGACGTCAGCTGTTTGTGTGCTTGCTGTGGTTGTGTCTGGGGCAGCAGCTTGGCAGATAAGCAGGGTGGGGGGTAAGGGGGGTAAAGGGAGGGGGGTAAAGGGGGGAGGAGGGCATGAAGAAAAGAGGGAAACGACAGAAAAGACAGAGAAAAAATATGTTGTGCTGAATGTCAGTGGGATCGGCCTCAGGAGTGATGAGCCTGTCAACTTTATAGACTCTTCATTGTTGAGCAATTGATGATTGAGTGTATTCTTAGCTCACCCCTCTCTCTCTCTCTCTCTCTCTCTCTCTCTCTCTCTCTTCTCTCTCACTCTCTCTTCTCTCTGTCTCTCTCAACACAGCCGGAGGAAACTGCTGTATAATGATAACAGACTCAGAGACAATGGGTTCAACGGGCGCAAATACACACACACACACACACACACACACACACACACACACACACGCACACACACACACACACACACACACACACACTGCAGCTCGGGGGTCAGGGGTTCTGCCTGTGCTGCTGATAGTCTCCAGTCCCTTTGACATTATTTATCAAATATGGAACAATCCGGAAATACCAGACGTGTTTCTGAGCTCTTTTTTTCCTAAATGACCCCTTGGAATAAGGAATTAGCCGTTCGCCGGCTCCCTGCCTCTGCCTGGACCCTGTCTGCCCAGTGATAAGGTCAGATTGGGTTTATTTTGGGTTGCTTGCAATACTGCAAAGACTGCCAAAGCCCAGAGGGGATTCCTTAAAAGCATTTTGTTGTGTTTTGGGGGTTCGGTCCCTGAGGCGGGACGGACAGACTGGAGGAACGCTGATAAAAACTGGCCTCTATCTGAGAGGTTTGGCCTTGGCTGGTAGGCCATTACCTGCTACCGGTCTTGGTGCTTTATAAATTAAATCACAAAATCATATTCATATACAATTTAAAAAGCAAAACAAACAAAAAAAAACCCACTACAGTTCCTCATAGAGACTCTAAAAGTGTTATCCTTTATCACCCAGGTCCTCAAGCGCCATACTATTTTTTTAAGTGGGTGATTTTCATGTTTTTCAAATATTGGATATCTCATTTCAAAATGAAATTCTCTAAAATCACATGGCTCACAGACATTACAGACATTACAACACAGATATTCACAGTTACAGTTGCAGCTAATAGCTTCAGTCCTTATGGCCATGATAAATAGTGGAGTGGAGTAGGTAGTGGAGGTGAATAATATTGAATGCTGTAAGGATGGAGCTGTGAAAATGTAACAAGATGTACGGAGATAACATGGTGGGCTTTAACGAACAAACTATACACTAAAATGCGTATGAAGGATTTAATTCCAAAAAGCTATATATCCATTTTGGGAATAAAGTTACCTGATGTTCATTTAACAGCATTTGAAAACCTGCAGTTCATTACATGATCTAAAATGTCATAACTAAATAGCTCAAGGTAATGAATAACTTCACTAATATTCAGTTAGTTTTACTTTCACGCCAGCATGTGTCAGAGTCACAATGTTCGATATTTCATTTTTCATTGAAACTCGAATATGTTCAATACTTTTTAAATAAATTAAATGTATTCATCCAGGGAAGGTTTGCTGAGCATGCATATCTTTTGTCATCACTGCCCCGCTTCACATTCACACAGTTCATTCATACAGTCACACCTGGGAGCTTCCAGCACAACCAGTCTGATACTGTTACAGTTATTGATGTGGTAGTGGACGGCGTTTCTCATTCACTTTCCCCGCCCAGTTTGTTTTTGTCCCAGCTGGACCAGGGATTTGAACCAGCAACCCTCTGGTCATAACCTAATTTCTCTCACCTATAGGATTGAATGGGAATGACTATTCTATCAGTTCTAATTCTATGTCTGACTTTTGCCTCAGGATAAAATAAATAAATAAATAAAGATTTTTTTCTGGAGTAGTGTAATTTTTTTGAGCAGCTCCACTGTCAAGGGCACTTCAGCAGTAACTGATGAGTCAGTGAGTTTGGGTAGAGTGTTACTCATTCACTACAATAGGCTAATTGACCTTTAATTTAGAACTTCAATTAGGTTTTGATACACTACAGAAAATTGGGAAAAGTAAATTAAATCCGACGACTATGACATCAAGACTAACAATTTTGACTTGATTTTGATCTTAAACTTAAACTTGGTGCTCGAGAAGTTTTTCTAGGCTACTGTAGTAGCCTATATGAGGCCCGAGTTGGACACAGCAGCCGGTCAGCAGATAGTTATCAACGGCTAAATGGCTCCGCTGTGTGTCGGTAAAACTAAACAGCAGCTGAAGGCGGACGAGAAACTGTCACCCCTAGGGGCCGCACTGTGTTTTGTTTAATGTCAAGACCGCTGCATCGAGCTGCCAGAGATCAAACCGGAAAGAGAACATGTTTCCTTCAAAATAAAAGCTTGAATTAAATTTGTCAACTGGGGGGGGGGGGGGGGGGGGAGGTGTAAATACTCACTGGAATCATTAGTTAGTTAGTTGGAGTGAAGCAAATGCTGCAAATATAGATATTAAAACACTGTGTTATGGTATATTGTGTATAGTAAGATAGGCTACTAAAAAGAGATAGAAGAAATTTAATCCTAAAATTAATTATATTTGATGACATAAACATCAAAAACACATCGGAAAACAGACGTCAACTATCTAAAGGAGTTCATTAATCCACGTCAGTGGCACAGTTGTTCCTGTAGCTCCAGCTGGTCTCAAATCAGAATAAGAACTGCGCTTGAAGTATTTACACACAAACTGACAACACAAACGCTCTAAGTCCCGTATGAGTGATAATGCATTGTTTGACTTTACGGTTCTGCGGCCACAACGGCTTCGAACGTGGCTCAGCCAATCAGAACTTTATTTTGTACAAGTTGACCGGACGTTGTAGTTTTTACTCTGGCTAACTTGACTTTGCTAGTAGCGATACCTCCTAGCTGTCACTAGAAGCGTCTGCTTGTCTCGCCGCCTCAGACTGCAGCAATGTAATATAGTTTCATACTTCACTTAATGGAAATTCATAAATTACGGAGACGTCGGTGTGAGATATCGGTAGAGTTTAACAGAGCGGTGATATTCCTTTAAACGGAGCTTGGTCGTTAGGGCTGATTAGAGGATTATCGTTTCCTGGCAGACGGAATTTGACAGTTGTCCGCCTGGTTGTTGTTGGTGTTTTGTCCTGCTGCGACTGACTGGCCTCCCACCATACCGGGGTAAGTTAAGGATACAGAGTAAGCTAGCTTAGTCATGTTTCCCATTGTTCTCGTTTGGTAACGTAAATATTTAGAAATTTCGTGTGTCGGTTTTCCAGGCGCATCTCGCCGTGCGCTGCTCGAGGATGCTTTTGTCAGTTGGTTTGGTGCTGTTGTGTTGCCAGATACCGTTTATCGTCCACAGCCTGCAAAAAATAACATTTCGCATTCAGGCCAAACTATATGTTAGTACATATAGGAAATGTATTACTTATATTTTTGACTCTACAAATAGGCTCCATTTGTTGCTATGCGCTGTTGACAACATCTCCAATTTCTGTATATCCAAAAGGTAAAAGGTCATTTTGGTTACTCAAAATATATTTCGAATGAATGTCAACTAGCAACATGTATGCTTCAAAAGCATTTGTAGCCAATTTCTGCAATTTTTTTTTTTTTTTTTTTTTACCATAGGCTGATTTATATCTAAACATATTTTGAAGTAATTGGGAAATGTTTTTTTTTCCATTGCCTTATGGAAAGAAGAAATTATTAAGTACTACCATAATATTCCAATATTCCTAGGAACTACTCAATAGTGAGTTTATAGTGAGCTTATCCTACTTCATGGTATATTCATCACCTATGGTATCACTATAATATTATATTATCCCTATATAATATTCTTACACTATTTCAATACGAACCCGTTTTGCTGTAATATTTGCATCATATCCTTCTAAAATTTAAGATTGGATTCCTATTGCTGTTTTTCCTAGTCATACTGTATACAGTATGCTACCGTATATGCAAACAAGAAAGAAGCTGGTCCTGGTCCTACAGAAGAAGACCAGCTGTATCATTAGGGTCTAATATTAGATATGATGCAACCAGCTTGTAAGCAGTATGGGCCTAAGGGTGCTTTGATGTTTCATCTTAAATGATGTAGCCTCAGAAAATAGTCTCTCTACAGTTTGACTATCTAGGCCAGTGACTCCCAAAGTGGGGTCCAGGGGTCCTGGAGGGGTCTGTAGGGGGTCTGTGTAAAAGTCTGTGTATTTATCAACCAAAGTTTTGGCAGATGGGGTTTCTTGGGGCAAAATCTTCCAATCAAATGGGATCTAATGTGTATCTACTTGGGGGGGTTGGTGACATGAAAGGTTTGGGAATATCTGACCTAGGCTACTTGTTTGCAAATGATGGATCTGCTTCTTCTTCTGTTTCCGTTAGCAGAGGACTGGGCAATATTATCGTGTATCACCTTTCAAGAGAGTCATGTCAGGATGAAATAACGATAGTGAGTTCTTATGAGTATCATGATATTTTGTCTATATCATCCAGCCGTAAGTCAGCATCAGGCTATTAGGATGGAGGGTATGTAGAGAGAGAGAGAGAGAGAGAGAGAGAGAGAGAATGCAATGTGAGCATCTGGTTCACATTGATCCCAACAGGGAATAAGGTAGCTGTTGAGCTAATTGACTGGGTGGTTTGCATTTTTCCCCTGCAGTTAGCCTGTACTTTACAAAGGGCTGGGGCTATTTATCTAGTGCCATGCACACAGATGACTCACCTATTCTCTATGTCTGAGTCACCGTTCACTGGCTCACTCCTAAAGTTAGCCACAGCATTAAAATCGGGCGGCAGTTTATTCTGGGTTGATGAAGACTGATTCTTTGCATTCCTTTCTTTTCACTCTCCTTCCTTCTGTATTCACTTTCTATTTATTCTTCCGCCCTTTGTTCATGCATTTTCTCTCTCCATTTGTTTTGCCCCTCTCTCACAAAACTCTTTCGCTTTCTCTTTCACACCAACAAAACGCAATCTCGCAATCTCACACTAAACTCACACACATAAAAACACTCTACATCCCCCTGTCTCCTCTTTCCTTCCCTTTGTCGCGCTCACTCCCTTTGTCCATCGTTCATCTCTCTGTCTTTGTTGCGCTGCCCGTCTCTCTCTACTTTTCTCTCCACCCTGCCGATGCCTTTGTACCGATCTATCCCCTCCTCCTTCACCTCTCTCTCTCTCTCTTTCTCTCTCTGTTCTTTCATTTCCCTCTCTTTACTCACTCTCCTGTGTTTTGGTTTTTGCCATTTTCCTTTTTCTTCCTTTCTCTCTCTGTCCTGTCAGTGTCTGTGGTCAGGCTGCTGGACCAGTTACAGTGCTCCACCCTGCCCGGCCCTCAGCAAACACACCATCACCACATCTCGCTCTCTGCTCCCTCAGCTGATGGCCAGAGAGCTTGATCCAATTTAGCCTAGACGCCTGCACTGGCTTATGGGGCTCACGTGTGTGTGTGTGTATGTATGTTTCATGTGAAAGTTTTAAAGCTACACTAGGCAGCTTCGCACGTTGGCAGCTACAAATGGGCGTGACAGGTAACAGCTTGAAAGATTTGAACTTAAGTACCCATAAATGATCTAGGCTAACTGCACAGTCTCAGTAAACTGCACACAGCGCGCTCATGTTTCCCAACCAGGCCGGTCTGTGATGCAATACCAAAGGAAACCAAATGGACAAGAGAGGCAAAAGATCTAATGTTGATTAGATTGCTTTCTCTGGACGGAGAGCTGCTCACTGCTATTTAGGAGACAGTTTGTATTTTACCCTTTCTTAAGTGTTGATTCGTCTCTTCCTGCAGGTGGTGAAGTGTACATACCCAACATCAGAATTTCATTTGGGCAAATAGGGCAAAGTTAGTGGGGATGGGACACTCTTCTCTGCTGCAGCCCCTCTGTGATTTAGGCTGATAAGATGGGTGTATTTTTACATAAAAATCTTGCCTAGTGTGGCTTTAATGTCACATGGTCTAAATTCTATTTTAGAGGCTATTGCGTCCCACAGCGAATGAACAGCACCTTCTGTGTCTTTCTGCTCACGACTCCCACAGGAGCTCAAATAATTGTCCTTTTATCAATACAGGCTGTCGATATGGAGCAGACATTTACACATGGAACAATTGTACCGCAAGGACACACAGTGCAGTGCAAGAGTGACCATGGTAAAAATAGCTTTTTCTGAAAAGCTCCGCAATGTAACCCTTGAACTCGTTTTAGTTGAAACAAGGCTCTTGGAATTCAAACGGTCTTGCAAACCATTTCAGGAACAAAAGCAGCTTTTCTGAGTTCAGAGTATGAATGGCCAATTCTAAAATGTAATTTGTTTTTGAGGTAGAGTGATGATTAGCCAGAAACAATTCTACAATATATCAATTGGAATGGAGGTCAAGGATGAAATGAAATGAAAGAAAGAAGAAAAGAGAGAGGAAAAAGGCAGTGAGGAGAGAAGGAGCTTTGTGAAGGAGTATCTTGTGAACTGAGGAGGAGGGGGTTGGTAGGAGGGGAAAAGTGCTGAGCTAGGCTGCACTGAGGCAATTCAAGTGGAAGGGAGGATTTAAGGGAATTATGGTACAAACTGCTCCCCTCTCTACACTCTTAGCTAAAGCCTCTTGACGTACTAGGAAGAGGGAAATGCTAATTGTGTGAAAGAGAGGCGTTTGTTTGCTCACATACAAACAGAGGCTGTTGTTGCTGTGGAATGAAATGCTCGTAACCCTTGTGGCTGTTTTTTCTTTTTCTCGATTTGAAACTTCACATGGTCTATTTTGTGCTGAGGACATTATGTTCTGTGAAACCATTTCAAAGCCCATCACTCAATTCTCAATTTCTGAAATGCTGACTGGAGATATGAGGTTTTTATGTGATAGCAGTGTTGTGTTTCACTTACACTGTTGTGACAGTGCTGATACTCTGACCTTTGACCTCTTTACTATTAGTTGCTTGTAATGTTGGTGATCAAGGAATTGAAGCTTATTCCACTGTTGCACTTGTAATTCTCGCAGGATAAGAGCACCAGTGGGTAATATGCAAAACAAAAACGCCAGAACTCATTCTTATTTGCATAAACAGTATGTTTGAGTAGTTGTAGTGTTAGGGAGAATTTACACAAATTCACAACTGGGAGCTGCCCAGCACTGCCACACTGTTATCAGTGTCCCACTGTAACATTTTGGTTTTTAAAGTTCTAATAAAAAGTTTGCTTTGAGAAAATGGTGCCTTAACTGAAGAGAGGCAAGTGGTTTAATGTGGAGCTTCTGGTGTGATTTCAACCGGTTGAGACCTACTCATTCAAAACGATCAACAAACACAAAGCACACAATTATGGTACTTTTTAAAGCTTAAGTTAACTGGTAGTCCTTTGATGACAAAATGATAATACTTTTTACAGATTTGGTCCTCTCTATTTTAGAGATATTGAGTGATGAACGATTGATGACGATTTTCCAAAAGGGAAACTTGAGTGTTGTGAAAATTAACGTCTCAAATATTGAATTGTTTTGCCAATGCTACAGAAAAATCAGTTTGAGTATCACATTGTTATTTACAGTAAACAGAGGAGGCTTGTGTGTTGGCTTCCGTTGGCAACCACAGTGATGGACTGTTGTTAGGCGTGGTCATGTGTCATGCTGCTGTTATTGCCTGCTTACATCATCGGCACTAGTCTAGTGACGGTTTAACCTCTTGTCTCTTTTCACTCTCAGACCTAATTTGCTTGTCCCAGTTCAAGAGTTTTGTGTACAGAACCAATGGAGGATGACAAAGAAGAAAAAATTATACACACTGAAAAAACTATATTGAGCGGAAGGCCTTAGTAGAGAAACATTTGTGCTGTGCATGTGTTTTATAGTCTGCACTGATAAAAGTAATTCAAATGAGAAAAATCTAGAAATACAGTAAGCCTCAATGCTGTTTTTTGTGTGTGAAGTTTTTTTTTCTTTTCTGTGTGTGTGTGTGTTATCACGCTGACTTCCTGTCTCTATCTGTTGAGTACAACCAGCCACAGCTTCCCCTTGTGTCTTCTTCTGCAACTTTTTCCACCAGCATGAGTTAGACCTAGTTACCGCTCTGCTGTAGCCCTGTCACGACATCAGGACACTTAAAACGTTAACCAGGCCGGTCCTTGTGAGAATAGAAGTCTCTTGTACATGGGAGACCTGGCACAGAAGGCTGCCACACGTAAAGTTACAGCACCGGATCACAGAACACTGTCTAAAGGTTAGTGGTTTTCCTAACAGCTTGGAGCATTTTGGATAATGTTGTTGGGGAATGGAGATTTCAGCAGGCTTTGTGAAAGTTAACAGAAGTGGTTTTCATAGAGCTGAACAAAGCTCAATGTAGTGCTCAGACTACAACTTTTGAAATCCTAACAATTTCTAACAACTCACTTTTAATGGCTGAATTCTCTAGCAGCTGTTATCTTGTTCTGTTGCTTCAATGGAGAATTCAGGCAGAAAATCCAAGATGTCAAACATTTTTGCTGATGAGTTAATTCAATTCTGTGTGTTTGTGTTTCCTGTTGAGACGCATGCCTTTTCAAAATTGTGTGATGAGGCCAAAACACCCTGCTATGTTAATTTCTGCTTTATTGGAGAGAGCACAGTAGAGAGAGAGAAAGGAAAGATAAGAGAGAGAGAGAGATGCAACAAAGTCCTAGATTAGATTTGAACCCAGGATGTTATGATTTCATGGTATGCCCCTTGGCCAGCTGAGCCATTAGGAAACGCTTCAGACTATTTTATGAGTCTTTTGCTCCTCAATTTTGTCTGTTCCCTCCACAGGGAGGTCAAAGGTCAGGATCAACTATAGAGCGGCATCCCTGGAGCTGGTGGGGACTCAGTGTTTTGATCAGTGACACTTCAGCAGGGATCAGTTCTGGGACTTTCTGGTTACAGGACTATTTTTGAAATGGCAATATAAAAATGAATTAGTAGAGTGCAGGTATGCCAACCGGTTGGGATGTGTTGTATTTGCTATCATAACAGTGGTTTGCAAATAGCTGTCATCTTTAAGCTGAAGTCTGCTGCATTTTAGTGAGGACTTTTGTATTCCTTAGAACTGAATTGTTATTATGGCAGTAATATACGAGAGGCCATTCTCTACTGTAATTATGGGCACGGTGCTTGGTGTGCTTTGAAGGAATTATCAGTACAGTTTGCATGCATCTCTGACTCATCACACTGCTTGGCTGAACGTCCCTCTTATATATTACAGCAATAATACGAAAGAAGTCAGTTTCTACTTTGATGGTGGGTTTTTTCGGTGATGGCGATGTTATGAGGTGGTTCACTGTCGTTCCCGTTATCACAGTAAAGAATGCCCTCTCGTGTATTATGGTTTTTATACGACATTTACGCATGTGTACTGACTGAAAGTTTTCTAAAAAGTACATACATGAGAATAAAAAACAGGAGGAAACGAGAACGAAACCCTTGCTGGCTCCCTGGTTACCACAAGAGTTGGCATAGCAACCAGTAAAGCCCGGTGAGCTGTGCTTTATGGTAATCATCTGCATGGTGCAAGAGCACGTCTTTGACCAATCAGATTGCTTGGCTTAAACTACCCGTTATATAATGATTGTGATGGTAGCATGTCCTGAAGTTTACATGGCAGATTGTTTCTAACTAGCATGACGAAAAGATAGAGCAGCTGAATTGTCAGGTCATTCTCCGTTCTCATCACCTAAATCACCTGCTGCTCAGCTCTGACACATCCTCAAAAATCTGTTTCATCATAACTATGGAGGGTCGGTTGAGGTACGGCAGTTCATGTGTGTGTTTCTGTCAATGTATGCATGTATGTACAGTATATGCTCTGTGTGTGTGTCTTTGTTCTGTAGCATGGATGTGTCTGTGTGTGTGTGTGTGTGTGTGTGTGTGTTTTGGGGCTATCTTGTTTGCATGTATGCGTATGCGCCCAGTTGTGTCTTTTGTTTTTTTTATTTGTATATGCTCCATACGTCTGTGTGTGCTCTGTAGCTTCTGTGTGTGTATGTGTGTGTGTGTGTGTGTGTGTGTGTGAGCAGCAGGAGCGGTGCTGTAGATTAGCTGGATTACAGACGGGAGGGATTAACCAGGAGGGCATCTGTCAGAGAGCTGCTGCTGCTACTCCTGCTGTTGCTAGTATTACTACTGCAGTACTTTCAGTGGTACTAGTACCCACTACTAATTACTGTTACTACTTCTACTAGTTACTGCTGTTACTACTATTATTACTGCTAATTAAACGGCTACTGCTACTGTTGCTGCTGCTATTACTACTGCTACTACTGATATTTAACTGGTACTTCTACCTACTGTTACTGGTACTGCAACTGCTTCTACTACTACTGATACTTTTATTGGTACCTCTACCTACTACTAACTACTGCTACTACCACCGACTACAAAGTACTGCTTCATGTACTGTTGCTACTGCTACTACTACTCCTACTTAAACTGATTTGACTACTGTTGCTGCTGCTGCTATTGCTACTACTACTGCTGCTGATACTTTTACTGGTACTACTACCTACCACCTACTGTTATTGGCACTGCTTCTACTACTACTACTACTACTACTAGTACTACTACTACTACTAACTACTGCTACAGTACCCTCTGCAACTGCTACTACTACTACTCTATACTTATTACAGCTACTATTACTACTACTCTTACCATTACAACTACAGCTACTACTACTGTGTGTGGGTGTGTGTGTGTGTGTGTGTGTGTGTGTGTGTGTGGGGGGGGGGGGGGGGGGGGGGGGGGTATTTGTTTGTATTTGTCGACTACCAGTTTCATCTGAGATTTGGGCTGTCACCACTGTCTGGCTCCTTTGTTTAGGGGGGAACAAAAACTAACCTGCAGTAGCCTGGTCAAAAACACTCAAATCAAATATGTGTCCTGTGACATTCCTGAGAGCTTAACTCAATTCATCAGGATCTGAGGTAATTGTCCCTTGTGCTAGTAATTGTTCTTAAAGTACATTAAGTGTTTTCTTAAGAATAGCCATATTGAAACCTTGGTATAAACCATGTGATCCTGATATCAAGGTGGATTAGATGACTGTCCGTTATGTGATGGACTGAATCCTCAGGCAGCCCGTTTGAGTTGTAGCCTAGAAAAATATCAGGAGGGCTGACAAAGATCTTGCTGGTCAAAATATTGCAGTAAAGTATTGGGAGCTTGAATCCATGGCATGGACATAGAGTTGTTTTTTTTAATTTTTTTTATTTTTTTTAAATTTCATTTCATTTTCATACTTTTTTTTCCAGCTCCTGTCCAAAACAGGTTGGATTTACACACTTCTACACTCTCTACTCTACTTTTACTTCTTTCACTAGTTGGGACAGAACTGAAGCATGAACCCACAGCTGTGATGAGAATTACCAGTATGATGGGATTTAAAGAACAAATGTTATGGTGTTAACCTTTGAACCTGTGATACCTTTAAAGGAAAAATCCACCTTCGAATACTCTTACACTTATATATTAGCCTATATCAGTTATTGATTTCCTGCATTTCAGATAATGCCTTTTCAGCCCAGAGAATGTGCCTGAAGTTGTTGCATTTAGTATGTGTAGGTGGAGAGAACAATAGCAATAGTGATAGCAATAGCATAGCAAGAACAAGAGAGCAAGAGTTTTTCCAGTTGAGTGCTAGCTGCATTGCAATCTTGTCTATTGAGGCTACTGCCTCGTCTACATATGTTGGATTTCTCTGTATATTTGCTCAATCTGTATGATTGTTGAACATTGCTGCAAAATGGCAGCTCTAGAAAGAAGCCCTTGCTCTTAGATTCTGAGGGATTCTGAGGGACCAACACCAAAATCTGAACCGTTTACCGCTGATGTTAGAGACAGTTGAACATTTTTCTGCTATCACACTTCATTGTAGCTGCGCTGAAATTATCTCAACATGACGTTACGTTGTTTATGTTTGGCCAGTTATTCACGCGAATAAGAAAAATACATATATCATCACCAAACAACAAAATGGCCTAGAAGTGCAATGTGCATTGGCAATAATAGTTTTTTAACAGTGTTAAACTGTTTTTATTCACTTTGTGTCTAATAAACTGATGCCAGTCATGCACACAGAGCACTACAGATCACCTCCTGTCAGCGTGATCGAACAGGTTATGCAATATAAAACAGCTCATGAAGACAGCAGCACTGGGCTGCATATTCTCATGTTGTCATCTGATAAAGTAAGCAATCATGTCACAGTAATCACCTCTCTCTCTCTCTCTCTGTCTCTCTCTCACTCTCTCTCTCTCTCTCTCTCTCTCAGTCATGTCTCGTAGGAGTGCTCGCCTGGTGTCAGGCGGCTACTACCATTCGGACGAAGAGTCTGACTCCAGTAGCGTGACGAACATATCCTACCGTGAGAGTCCTGTCAGGTATGTGACTGTGTGTGTGTGTGTGTGTGTGTGTGTGTGTGTGTGTGTGTTGTGTAGGTGTGTCTGTGTTTGATTTGCAACTCAGATTCTGATTTGCAACTTTCTAAATTGTAATTTTTAGCACCCTTTCTCCCTCCTTTTCCCTCTCCTTTCTTCCTTTTCTCATCCTCCTCCTTTCCATCTGTTTGTCTGCCTGTCTATCTCTCTCTCTCTCTCTCTCTCTCTCTCTCTCTCTCTCTCTCTCTCTCTCTCTCTCTCTCTCTCTCTCTCTCAGGGTTTTCAAGAAGAAGGTGGGGAGCCGTAAGGCCGCCTCTCGTACCTCCAGCAGAGCCAATAGCAATGCTAGTTCTGCCAGCATCGAGCTGCCAGGCACAGCAGACCAATACGACGGTAATAATGACATCACTTCCTGCTAGTACAATAGTAATAATAACACCATTTCCTCTCAGTACAACCATAATAATAATACCATCTCCTGTGCCCTGGAATCACTGAGTGGCTGAAGTGGGGCTGGGGCCATTTCAAATTCACAGAAATCAAATTAATTCAGAATGTAAGTTGGAGATGCTATTTGGTTAATGATAGACCATTATTAATTATTTAATTCAAGATATGCCCATATCTTGAAGTCTTAGAAATTTTGGTTATTTAAGAAAAGGAACTTCCTGAATTGAATGGTAACTGACCCCCACTCTGGGTTCTGCTGCTCTTCTTCTCTCTCCTCCTCCTCTCTGTTCTCTCCATCTCTCTCTCAGGTCTGAGTCCGGCCCTGCAGTCCAGTCAGACCCAGCAGACCATGAGGACCGTTCCCTACACCCCGACCACGGCCACCCCCCGGCCCGCTCTGACCCCAACATCGGCCCGGAGCCAGACGCCCACCGGCTGCCCCTCGGTTCCCCCGGAGAAGAGCCCTTTGTCTGGGCTGTACGGCTCCAGCCGGGCAGGGTACCACTACAGACCGCAGCACAAGGAGCTGAACCAGAACAACATAGACAGTTCGGGGTATTCGTCGTCTGAGGGCCATTACAGGAGGCCCGGCGCAGCCGGCAGCAGCAGTGGTGTCAGCAGCGTCAGTGGGGCTCCTGTTACTGGACGCAACAACAGCAGCAGCAATGGCTCTCCTAGTCAGACGAGTGAGTGAGCGTGCGAATGTGTGTGTCTATGCGAGTGTGTGTGTTTTGTTCACTCGTGGCCGGCAGCATATCTATTTTCCCGGATCCCTCTTTGACTTGGCCCGCCCAAAGGTTTTTTTTTTTCTTGTTTTTTCTTATATGCATTGAGGGTCTAACGCTGGTGCTGGGTAAGTTAGGCTATGTAGAATAGGTAGGCTGTTATGTCATCTCATTCCCTGTACAGTCCTGTGAGACATGCTTGTAATAAAGGGCTATAGAAATAAACAAACTTGAACTTGTGAGAGAGAGAGTGTGTGTGTGTGTGTGTGTGTGACTATATAATGATCTCAGTGTTTTCTATGTTTTGTGTAGGTTCAATCACATCGGCAGTTGCTGCAGTACAGTCAAGAATAATATTGCTGACAGCTCTAGGTATGATGTGTGTGTGACTTTTTGTGTGTGTGTGTGTGTGCATGTGTAAGAGTGTGTGCATGTGCATGCTTGTTCTTTTCTGTACTTGCTTGTTTAGGTGAAGTGGTATGTGTGCATGTACACCAGGCTTGGAATTTCGTCATTTTAGGGGCAAGGCCATTTGGCCTTAGGTATCACAAAATTTTTTAGGGCACAAAGGCCACATGCCAGGGCACAAAGGCCATTGAGTGAAATAAGAGGATTTGGAGCCTACAAATATCCTGTTAAGCCCACCCCCGTGGCGTAGTTATGAAAAATCGCGATGGAAGATGGTCTATTTATAGAAGATATGAATGTTATACTGTTTTGAAAACATGGGGTCTTCAGCTTTCAGAATTCGTAATGTATGTTGTATGTTGTTCAAACTATGTCTTATTACGAAGTATTTTAACAATAAAGTCGTACAAAAATAAACTTCGTAAATATTAGAGCAAGTTGTGATTAAAAGATCCGGGATAATTTTCTCATCAGTCTACAATAACATGCTTGGTATCGCTGGAAACTAGAAATTCCGAGCTTTTCAATGACCCTAAACGCACCACGATTGGAACGATACAACGTCCGCCATTTCCGGGGAAACGTAGCAGTCAAACTTCACATTTACAGTCACACTGACAAAAATCTATGTTCTTGCCAAAATATTTCACCAAGGCTTATGTTATTTTCGCCAAAAATGGCAGAGTTTAGTTACTCACGTTTCTACCGTAAGTTTGAGACTGTTTCTGACTCATAGCGAACTTCCAGGGATTTTCACCAGCCATTTCAGTCCAGACAGACTGGAGCTCTATGGTGGGAGCTCTGGCTCTTCGTCGCCATCTGGTGGCTGTATTGATTCTATTCCTCTGACTCTAACAGTAGCAGGGCACAAATGCCACGGTGGCCGTAGGGGCGTACGGGCATCACAGCCAGAGCAAGGGCTGTGAAATTCCTACCCTGATGTACACACTGTGTTCGCTGGTGCCTATGTTGCACATGCCTATAGGTTTGTGCGTTCACATGTTGCATGTGATTTGACTTAGCTCCAGCTTATCAAAATCCCTGCACTTCAGCTGTGCTTCTCTCTCCTGCAGCTAATGCATCATGCAACAGTCGCATGAAGAAGGCTTTTGGCCTCCTCCTCCTCTTCATCATCGTAATTCTCAGTAAGTGACATTATATTGACATTTATCATCTTCAAGTTTGCAATTTAAGTCAATATGTTACCTGCAAATTTTTCCATGTTCATGAAAAACTGAAAAGAAAAAAACACACATTGGAGAACTAACCGAACAGACCATTTTTCATCAGTTGACGACTATAAAGTTGCTGACAAAAAGTCAAAGACGTCTCTAGCTGTGATGATTGGTCTCCAGTTTTTTGTTCACATTTTACGAAGTGACACATGGCCTTTTGTTATGTGTTACCCTCATGGAATTGCCACCAGGCCCGCTCTCATGAAGATATCTTAGAATAGTAGTACTGATCAGAGACCAGTTTGCTTCTTAAGTCATAGTGAACTTTACATGGCCCAGGTTCCCAGGTCAGCGCCTCTGCTCTTAGGTTTATGGATTCGGCCGATGGTTTTTCTCGGCTCAATGTTCCCTCTGTTTCTCAGTGTTGTGCTCAGTGCGGCGTTCCCCCTGTTTCCTCCAGGTATTTGGTTCCTCCTTCCCTTGTTGACCTCTCTCATCTCCCGCATGACCGTCCTGAAGACCCAGACACCGACAAAACCCAAGAGTCAACCTGTTTCCCCTGCCATCCCTCCTCCTCAACCCAACATCATGCCTCCTACACCTGTGGTGGTAGGGCTGCATCTCACTGGTTATCTGTGCTAGTTAGATGGATGGGCGATGGGTGGATAGATAGATAGATAGATAGATAGATAGATAGATAGAGGTTATTCATGTCTTACAGCCATACCAACTGATGATCTCTCACTATGAATAACACTTGAGATGTTGATTCATTCTTTCTATGTTACATTGATAGTATTAAAAGGTTAATCTGTTCCTCCAGGACCCGGCCGTTGTGTCTGCCACTGTAGAAGAGAAGATGCAGCGTCTCCTGGTAAGAATCAGATCATCTGGAATTTTTATCATGTGACATGAGAGAAAATCTTATCAGTGTGTGTCACTCTAGCTTCACCGAAACTGACTTTGTTTTAAGAAAATAAGCTATCTTAATATAACGAAATTTAGATTTGAAAAAAAAGATGAACGAAGGTGCTGGAATAATTTTGAGGTCTTACATGTTGATCTGAATTAATGTTTGAAAATTGTAACCTCTGTGTGTGCGTGTGTGTGTGTGTGTGTGTGTGTGTGTGCGTGTGGTTGCAGGGGGAGCTGCTGCTGAAACAGGAAAGCCATTTCTCCCAGGTGAGAATCTCTCTCTCTCTTTTTCTGGGAGACCAAAGTATACATCCTCCATCTTTCTACCTTCATTTTGTATGTTTTCATCTTTTCCACAGGCAACTGCAGAGAATTTAGGATGCTTTTATGCATGATTTTGTTACTTTCTTATTTTCAGTGATGCAACCTGTTTCCGCGAAAAATTCTGCTATCACGGAATAGCAGAAAACCAGGGGGTCTAACTAATACACAGAAAAAGATGTAATTAGAAGGCACTTAAATAGCGCAAACCTCCGCCAACGCTGAATAATTCTTAAACTTGCTGTTATACCTAAAGACATCATTCCTATCGCTTGAATTCTAAGTTAAAATTGATTTCTTGACCCTGCAAACATACCCTCAGGATTTGGAATCAAATCTCCATCTCCTTTAGTTTCATAGTTATGGCTAAAAAACAATCGTCTCATGGTAGAAATCCCACGCCGGCTCTCAGCACTGATTGAACCCATACTCACCTGCACTACACTTACACTACAACAAGGCCAACTGGAAGACTGACCCTGCTGGCTTACCGTATCTTCCTCTCTCAGATGGAGGAGCGGATCCAGCTGGACATGCAGGGTATGAGAGCCAGGCTGGAGGCCGCGGACTCCGACGTTCGGCTGCGTCTGGAGAAGGAGGTCGCTGGACTGGACAGGCAGATGGCTGAGTACCAGACAGAAGGCCGCTCCGCCGCCGCCAGCCTCGACCTCAGGATCCAAGCTGTGGAGGCCCAGAATGCCAAGGTAACAGATAGAGACGTCCGCTACTAATACACTAGAGATGTGTATACTAATGAACTTTATTTGTTTACCACTTTTTATAAGCAAAGTTAGGAGAGTGAATGCATTAAAAACAATTCATAAAACTGTAATAGAAGAAAAATAACATGGAAAAAAGGAGGTTAAAATTGGGAAAAGCAAGAAAAGTGGTTAAGAATAATGAAATAACAAGAGAAAATAATAAGGAATATAATAATAAATAATAAACTTTATTTATATAGCACTTATGTAAAGGAATATCTTACAAAGTGCTATACAGGAAGGCATAAAAACAAGAATAGTAAATACATGAGGAGATTAAAAATAGGAAATCCATTCAAGAGAAAATAGGTTAAAAAACAAACTGAGAAACAACAGAAACAAAGAACAAACGAAGTTATTTAAAAGATTATTGGAGGGAAAGAATATAATAATAACACGAATAACCTGGAAAAAGAAAACAATTACAGCAAAGGGTCACACTTAACACAATAGGAACAATCACATAAAATAACTTTATAAAGTTGGATTTTAGATATACAGTACATTACATATACATAAAGTTTATATGGATTTATGCATACATGCTCATACACTCTTCAACTCCTGTACAGCTGGTCAGTTTTTTGCATGGAAACATTCCATGCAAAAAACTGACCAGCTGTATCCAGGTGAAAGCTATGATCTCTTATTGGTTTCACCCATTGAATTTAAATGTCATTAATGAAGGGGAGATGTAGATTAAGTGGAGGAGGCTGGTAAAGTTCTGTTGTTGTCTTTTTTTAAGCTCCTGTTTCCTGTAGCTTGCCCGGCATAATTTTAGATGTTGCTGTGACTTCCTGTTTCCTGTAGCTGTCCCAGGAGTTGTCGTCCATCCAGATGATGCCTCCCCCGGCCCCCTGTCCCGATCCCAGCACCGCCCCACCCAGCAACCAGCTCACCCCAGAGCTCCAACAGGCCATGGAGAAGTGGCTCACTGACCGCATCAAGGTAGGAAGACACACATGCACAAATATAGATACATACATCCATAGCTAGAGGATATTAACAGTTGTCTCCAGTCAAAGACCATACATGTTCAGTATATAATCACATTCACCAAAAGTCTAACACAATATAACTGTGAGGTTTATTTCCATTCTGATCCTGTGACAGTGGCCATTAGTTCAGGGTAGGACTGTGTGAGAGACATTTATATTCTTATTGTGGAAAAAATAACTTAATGAAATTTAAGATTTGAAAGAAAAGATTCAATTAAGGACTAGATTAGTTATGAAGCAACATCGGCCTCACGTTAATCTGATTTCAGGTTAACACGTGCATGCATTTGTGTTTGTGTGTGTGTATGTCTATGCATGTCTGTGTGTGTGTGTATGCATATGTGTGTGAATGTGAAGCAGGAGCAGGAATCCCACAGTCTTGTTGGTAAAGAAAGCTGCTCAGACTGCGGACGTCCCGTAGCTGACAAGATGGCCGACTTTGCCCTGGAGTCACAAGGTTGGGAACATGTCCATCTCACAGTCACTGGGCTTTATGTTTCAGTGTTTGGTTCTGTGTAGCTCAGTGGGAAGAGCATTGAACTGACAGTGTTAGCAGTCTAGTTTCCCACTGTGGCCACCCATGCTAAAAATGTGCGCATTCAGGGTATTGTCAGGTGCTTTGTATTAAAAATAACCATCAAATGTTACGTTTCGGACATTGTAACATAAAATGTGAACAAATTTGGAATGAAAATTGTTGCATGAATATTTGTGAACTGTGAGCAGCTTGGTGTGGGCGGTGCAAGAGGCCCTGATCGTATCTATGTTGTGGTTTCATTGAGCTACATATTTTTGGACAGTCATATCATGTATTTTTCACTGTTTGGGTATTGCCTTTCATAATGTTGCATCGTTAATGTAGATATCAAGCTTTAATTATGTAGCATTTATCGACAATAAACAGGAAAAAACTTAATAATGATAATAATGAAAGTGTTTCAGGAATTCGGGGTCTACCAGCCACTTTGGCCAGTGGATGAAAAAAATAATTTCCTACCCTGATCATGCTTAGTATTGCATTTGGATACAATAAAGTAGCTTTGAGCTCCTCCTTTACTGTGTGTGTGTGCGTGTGTGTGTGTGTGTGTGTGTGTGTGTGTAGGTGCCAGTGTGGTCAGCACCAGGTGTTCGGAGACGTATCGTATTCGTTCAGCATGTGTGACACTGTTTGGTTTCCCCCTGTGGTATCCATCTGAGAGCCCACGCACTGTTATTCAGGTAGTCTCTCTCTCTCTCTCTATCTCTCTCTCTCTCTCTCTCTTTCTTTTCTTTCTATCCTCTTTCTTCCATCCTATCATCTCAAATCTATTTTATTTCCTCCTCACAGGTTTTGTTCATCCATCACTTCACTCCCTCTTCTCCCCTCTCAAGACATCTCTCCTCCCTCTCTTTTCGTATCTCCACCTTCCTAGCTCCTAATTACCTCTCCCCTCCTTTCTTTCCTCGCTCTCTCCTCTTTCTCCCATCCCTTCTTCTCCTCTTTCTCTCAGGGTTAGGGTTATGTTTAGGTTCATAACTTTACAACTTGGTCAGAAACTAACAGCCACTCTCTCTCCTCCCTCCTCCCTCCTCTCTCCTCCCTCTCTCACAGGGCTACCCGGTGCTGCTCCCAGGGAAGTGTTGGGCGTTTCACGGTGTCCAGGGCACCCTGGTCATCTCCCTCTCTCACCCCATCAGGATCACCCACATCACCGTAGACCACCTGCCGCGCTGCAACTCCCCTACCGGCCGCATCGACTCGGCGCCCAAGGACTTTGAGGTTTATGTGAGTGCTCCGGATTCAGAACTGCAGCACGTCACTCCACGACTGGCTTCGTTTTCAAACTGATTTATTGGATTGAAGACATTTTTTTGTTCACTCTTTAATTTTGGCCTCCTTTACACCTGGTGTTAACATGCATCTTGTGTCTAGATATAATTTAGCTGGATTACATTTACATGAAATACATCTCCAGAAAACACAATGAAATCAGATTTCTCTTTCCCTCACCAAAACGCAGATTGCAGCACCTGCCTCATTTACTATTTATGTACTTAAAAAGTGACAGTAAACACCTTGCCTTGCCTGTTCTTCACCTACTAATATCCTGACAATACACTTTTGACAAGCATGTTGCTGTCCGAGCTGCCTGCCCTCTGTTTAATTTGCGTGTGTTTCCTCTTTGGATCCACATGTGTAAGTTGATTTCTGTTTACGTAGTTGCTATATGTGGATTGGATTTTGAGGCAATACAATTTTTGTTGATATTCATAATATTTGTTAACACTGGAGTAAAGCTGTATCTCAGCTGTATTTTGAGTTGTAAAGGGTTAAAGAAGGCCCATAATGCTTATTTTCCTTCCTGCAGATGTGAATACATCCAAAATTTAGATCAAATAAGTTCTGCATTGGATCTTTAGTTAATGGTTTCCTCTTAGTTGAGGAGGTGGATATACTGTAACCCCATCCTTGAATTTAAGTCAGATGTAATTTAGGTGCGTGTACACTGAACAATGAAGGTGCCCTACACTGCCTTTTTTTTGTCGAAGCCTAGAGTAAGGTTAACATGATTTAGCTCAATTCTACAGTTATTATAAACAATAAAAATTGATGATAAATAAAAGTTTTCAGTAATTGCGAGTGCAGCGCTAATCTGCCTCCAGGCTGTTGTTTAGATCATGGTAATGTAAATCTGTGGGTCATCCTCCAGGTTTATTGCAAGATTGTAGGATCCAATTGGACAGTAGAGAAAAAACGGACAGAAGAGACAAGGCTGCTAAAAACGCACGCTGCATGATCCGGCCCTAAGCTGTCAATAAGTTTACACCAAAGTCATCAAGACAAATTCCTTCCTATTTATTGTACTTGGCAATTAAGGTGATGATAATTCTCATTCTAAATAGTCAAGACTTACTAATGCAATATCTCTCTGTCTCTGTCTCCTCTCTCTCTCTCTCTCTCTCTCTCTGTCTCTCTCTCTCTCTCTCTCTCTCTGTCTCTCTCTCTCTCTCTCTCTCTCTCTCTCTCTCTCTCTCTCTGTCTCTCTCTCTCTCTCTCTCTCTCTCTCAGGGGATGGTAAACGACACAGAGGAAGGCACGCTGCTGGGGAAATTCAGCTACGATCAGGATGGAGAGTCGACGCAGACGTTCAAGCTGCCTGTGAGTTCAGATGGGACAGATTATAAATAGACCAGTTTTGAGTCCAGCATCCTGCCTCCAGGCTTTGGTTTCAGTCCCTGTGACATTTACCAAAAGACAGGATTTGACCTACCTGCCTCTTGTGCTATTAATCAAGGTCGAGTCTGCAGAAAGTGTGAGATTTATGTAAACTCTTGTAATGACTTGGAAGCCAAAAAATGTTATCTTCTCATGATCACTCCTTTTTTCTTTTCTTTCCTTTTCTTCTCATTCTCTTCACTGCTATTGTATTCTATTCTCCTGTCTTCCTCTCCTCTCCTCCTGCCTTTTCTTTCCTCTCTCCTATTCTATTCTGTTCTGTTCTATTCTCCTGTCTTCTTTTCTCCTCTCTTCTCTCCTTTTCTTTCTTCCTATCCTATTCTCTTCTCGTCTTATTTTCACTCATGTCCTCTATTTCTATTCTCTTGTCTTGTGTCTTCTCTTCTCTCCTCTTCTTTCCTCTTCTCTTCTCTCCTCTTCTCTCCTCTTATCTTCTCTCCTCTCTCCTCTTCTCTTCTCTCCTCTTATCTTCTCTCCTCTTTTCTTATCTTCTCTCCTCTCCTCTTCTCTTCTCTTCTCTCCTCTTATCTTCTCTCCTGTTCTCTTCTCTCCTCTTCTCTCCTCTTATCTTCTCTCCTCTCTCCTCTTCTCTTCTCTCCTCTTATCTTCTCTCCTCTTTTCTTATCTTCTCTCCTCTCCTCTTCTCTTCTCTTCTCTCCTCTTATCTTCTCTCCTGTTCTCTTCTCTCCTTCTCTCCTCTCCTCTCCTCTTCTCTCCTCTCCTCTTCTCTTCTCTTCTCTCCTCTTATCTTCTCTTCTCTCCTCTTCTCTTCTCTCCTCTTATCTTCTATCCTCTCTCTTCTCTCCTCTTATCTTCTCTCCTCTTCTCTTATCTTCTCTCCTCTCTCCTCTTCTCTTCTCTCCTCTTATCTTTTCTCCTCTTCTCTTATCTTCTCTCCTCTCCTCTTCTCTTCTCTTCTCTCCTCTTATCTTCTCTTCTCTCCTCCTCTCCTCTCCTCTCCTCTTATCTTCTCTCCTCTTCTCTTCTCTTCTCTTCTCTTCTCTTCTCTCCTCTTCTCTTCTCTCCTCCTCTCCTCTCCTCTTCTCTCCTCTTATCTTCTCTCCTCTCCTCTTCTCTTCTCTTCTCTCCTCTTATTGTCTCTTCTCTCCTCTTCTCTCCTCTCCTCTCCTCTCCTCTCCTCTCATCCCCCCCTCACACAGAACCCGAGTGATGTGGTGTATCGCGTGGCGGAGCTGCGTATCCTCAGTAACTGGGGTCATGTTGAGTACACCTGTGTTTACCGGTTCAGGGTCCACGGAAAGATCGCCTCCACATGAGACACGGATTCACTGCCGGCGGCGCGACGGCTCGCTCCCACGTATCAGAATGTATATTTTATAAAGATTATTTGCAAAAAAAATATATAACTCAGTATTGGTTCAGATCAGGGTATTTGGCCACTTCTCCAGTATGCAGATTTAACAGGAAAGAGACAATGCATGGGTTATTTTGGTCGGAGGTGCGTTCAGGGCCAAATGTGACTGACAGAAATGTTTGGTGTTTGCCGATATCATTCCTGCATGTCAGTGGGTGGGTTGCTTAACGCTGCACTGTCAGCACCGAGGGGAGGGGCTTTGTGCACAAATTAGAGCGTATGCTTGGTTTTGAATGAATGTACAGTATTGACGAAGAGTTAGTTTCTAAAGTGCTATATATCCACTTTGAAAAAAAATCTCTACCCATTAAAATTATTTGTGAGCTGAAGGTTCTGGAAACTTTATGCTTTCAAACATAAGTGTGCCACAGAATTTTTAAAATCTTTATTATCAATTCTCTACCGGTGACCACTTCAGTGTTAAAGAGCAAATCAACACTAAATCACAAAAGGCAGAAAATCTGGTGTTTTGCCTCTGACAGCCGATGCCAAACATCTGCTCTGACATCACTGATTGGGGCGTGGCCAAGAAGTTTCAACCCAGAGAGCAGTGCAACAAAGATTTTCTGCCTCATGTGATTTGGTGTGGATTTGCTCTTTAGGCATCTTGTTCAGTGGCACCTTGACAAGTCACTGTGGATGGAGGGAAAAGTGTTTCTCATTCACTTTCTCGACCCAGGTTTTCCCAGCTGGTCTTGGGATTTGAACCAGAAACCAAAATCATTATCTTAAGTTCATCATTCAGTTTCTCTAAAACATAGAGGATCTAGTTTGTGTTACTATTTTGTCAACTAAAGACATGTTACCTATATTACAAAGAACCATAATTTGATCATTTTTTTGTGTCACTTTTTTTCAAACGGTGGTTATAGTATTTTGGAACAACTCTTCCTTTCTTTGCTTATCGCTGTTGTGATGGGATCTATCATCCTGTAGATGTCGGGTAGAGATACAGAGGGCAGCGATGAATGTGGGTGTTTCCTTTCAGTATTATCTGTTAATGTCCAGTTAATTTTGTTTTAATATGTCTACTATCTGCAGTTAGAGTTTGGGTCTAAAGCACTTAACGTCCCAAACAGCCATTCCAAAAAAATTAAATGCAAATTCAACCACACAATTACAATTTTTGTTGGATGTATATTTAGCAATATGCAATGGTGGAGACGTTACGATATATGACATTATATATCGTATATAAGATTAAATGAAATCAGATTGATGTCATTACTTCATTATTTTCTATGGAAGTGACAGCACTCTTAACATAATTCCCAAACAAGAACATATTTGATTGTTTTTAAGTATTTGTTTCTTCAAATGACATATTTTTCTTACTTTGGTACACTGCCAAGCCCAACAGTGGCGGTAAAGTACATAACAGCAAATCATAATAATAAGATCAAGAATAAGAGTAATATGCAGCTTTGTAACATTTAAAATTTTAACATTTTTGTTTCTCTTTGAGTGGATTTTGTAACTCATCTGTTTTGTTTTTATTACTGGAATACTTGAAAACCCTCCTGCTAACCTCTTTGAAGCGCGTCATGTCGACTCCATGACGTCTTCTTCCTTGTAAATATATCTTTGATTTTGTTTAAACTGCAGAATTAATAAACTAAAGTCTTATTTATTTGGTATTTACTTTAAGGGGAATACCATTCAATTTAGGAATTAATGTGTTAAACCTGTGTTCTAGGACAGTCCTGTTAATATTTTTTTAGTTAAATGCTTAAAGTTTCCAAATGCTATGTAAAATTCATTAGCTGAAGTTCATCATTCCATATCTATTCTGTTTGTGTCATCATTTGGTCAACCAAGGACAAAAGTTACATGGTATCCTTTTAAAAAGTTCTTTAATTTGTTTTAATTAATTTTTTTACGATCAATCATTTTCTAAGAGTATTTGCTACTGTTTTCAATGGGGAATTGAGACACAGGAGCTGCAACTCAGTATCAGGAAGATCCATAATATTTTGTACATTCAGTGTGTATAAAAAGGCCCATTTTCAAATGCACTTTTATCATATTATTCTTTTACTCAGCGTTCCTTCATACAATCCAGTTCTGTCAGATAGATGTTAATGAGGATTTGGGCTCGCAGCAAAAGCTTTTGTGATATCCAGCATTCGGAAAAGAAAAAGGTGACATACTGACACAAAAGTGACATTTACATGCACTCTTAAAAAATTAATCCTGTCATGAAATTCAAAATCATTTTGGAAAGTCATTTATTATTTATTAGCTATTTTATAACATTGCTTGTGAAATATGTTGACGATGGAATCATTTATATTTTGGAACTATTAAGCCATGAATTTCAAGTAACTTTTTTTAATTTGTAAAATGGATATCGTGTATTTTGGAATTTTTAGGTGCACTTTTGACTCCATAATGTTATTACATGACCCTAATATACAGTGAGCTCATTACGTTTCCTTTTTGTATTTAAGCTGATGATTGTAGCTTCCAGGGAGGCTCAGTGGTCCATTTTTAATTCATACTTTTAATCTATAAAATATCTTGATTATGCATAACAGTGAATAGTGATTTGCAGTGTTCAGAATCTCTAGCACTCCCTGTTGGTACAAGGTGGGACATTCAGATATCTTACATTTGGCAGAAATGAATTGATTTCCATCCACTCATATTATTTATGTCAGAAAACAGGTGAAGCTTTTCCATTGGTATTTGAAATCTGGTGAATAGGCCTGTGCAACCCTTCTGCCTTAAATAATTTTTTTTTTTTTTTTCTGTATATTAGTGCTCTTTCTTGAACACAACGTATAAACTCTGTAGTCCTATGGAGTGAGATTGGACTCGTTATTGACAAATGTGTGTATAATGATCCATAAATAAGAGACACATCACAAATGTGTTTTACTATCCACAAACAAATATCTCTCAACTTGTGTCGTAAATTATCATTTAAATGAGTGTGCAATGATTTGTACAAATGGACACATATTTGTGAGTATGTGTTTTCTCTTTTGCAAACATATCTCATACTTTATAGGAAAAACAAAATATATAGAGTATGTTTACAATTTCCATAAGTACTTTTTTGCGATAAGCATTCTCAACTGTGAAATTGGCTTGTGAAGTGTTGAATCTGCATTTGTGGATCAAGTGACACGCGCAGTCCAACCTCTCTCCATGTAGTCCCTCTTAGGCACTTGTGGGTGTGAAGCCATAAGCAACATGGAGAGCAACGCTCCTTTATCAGAGTACAAAGAAGCCATAAAGGCATTTTACATGAGTCCTAATCCTGGGAATCATTTTCTGTTTTTGATTAAAAAGTCTCACGTGTGTGTCAAACTTGCTGCAGTGTTCATCAGAGTATTTGATTATCAATGCCAAAACTGGGATTTTTGTCTCATTTCCTAAATAAAACGCATTTTAATATATTGGCTGTTGCAATTTCTGTTACAACCATAGTCCTATTTCTTAATTAAATCTATGGAGTGATTTTGAGATAATTTGCTTATTAGAAGGCATATTCACAGACGCTATACATTTCTAAATAATGAAAGTCCAGCTGCTTTTTTTCTGGGCCTACAACCAGGGTTGGGTAGGTTATTTTAAAAATGTATTCCATTCCCCATTACCTCATCACAATTGTAATCAGTAATGTCCAAACAACTACCCAAACTCAGTAATGTATTCTGATAACTTTCAGATTACTTTGCCATATCTGAGGTGCAAAGGTACCGATACAGATAAGAAAAGGTGAAAAAATTAAAGTTCAGGAGATTTATTTCAGGTTTGCATACAAACACAAATTTTCTTCTGTGCCACATTTCATGAAGACGTAGAACAGCTGCAGCTATTTTTCTGAGTTTCTCACTTTCACTTTAAAAGTATTCCCAGAAGTAATATTCTAATTTCTCACGAGTAATCAGACTACATTATTTTCTCTCGGCTTTTAACATGACAGAATAGTTACATTTTGTTTTGCATTTAGCAGTAACGCTGTTACATGTATTGCGTAACTACCCATCGCTGCCTACGACACACTATTCAGGTTACATTCTGCGTTTTCCCTTCCCTGTCATATTTGGCCCTCCGTGTCAGAAAGGTCGGGCAGCCTTGCTCTAGATTGTTGCCACAGTGTCAGTCTTGGAAGGTGGAGGCTCTGCAGCGGAGCCACAGGGGCATTTCACCTTGGGCAGTCGCTCGGTGCGGATGAGATACCACAGAGGCTGGGTGACACTGCCTAGGGTGACAACCATGTAGGTTACAGCAGTGAGGGGTGAAAAGAGGGTGAACACACTGGGACCAAACTTCCTCAGCACGTACTCGACCAGGGGGAGAACGTAGTGGCTGTTGATCAGCACAAACACAGTCAGCACTATCTTGAACGCCCGCTTTTTGACTGGATGGGCCTCCGTCCTGCTGGGCCCGGAGCGGCGGAGGGACCTGAGAACCAGGATGTTGCAGGTCGACGTGATCGCCACGGTGATCAGGAGGGCGGCGATCACATGCCACCTTTGTTCTGAGAACGTCATTAAGACGCAGAAAGTAGCAGTTAGGACGCTCACCCCAAAGCACAGCGACAGTCGCAGCTTGGGGTCCTTGAGCCGGAGGAAGGCCAGGGGACGGCAGACCGCCAGGTAGCTGTCCAGACACAACAGGCAGAGCAGCAACGGCCTGCCTACCTGGTTCAAACTCCAGCAGAGGAAGTTAGCGGTCCACAGACACCCAGGGAGCCGATAAAGCGTGTATTCAACGGGGAGGCTGATGCAGAAGAGGATGTCGAACACGGCCAAGTTGAGGGTGAAGATCTCTGAGGTAGAGCAGATACCAGGTTTGTCCAGTAGGAGGCGTAAGATCAGAGCGTTGGCTGGCAGCCCCAACAGGGTCGCAGACACCACTGAGGGCAGGAGATACAAGGCAAGAGGGGATAACATTTGTGTTGTGTTGGTCAGGCTGGTGGATTCGTTGTTGACACAGTCGATACCCATTGTGTCCGAGCCGATGGCGAGGCCTGCTGCCTGCGGTCACAATCTCTCACTTGAAAACCTGTCAAAAGAGAGGATCCAGTGTATTTTGACAACATTCGGACATTTTTTCTTTTAAATCACAATTAGTAGGGAGCAGGGAGAGACCGATAAATCAGTTGGCCTTATATTAAATATCGGATATCGGCCAGTCAGTATCCTCCACCTCTGATATGACAGAGGTTCCTCCCTGACCACACCTACAGAAAAACAGTCTATCTTTGCACATTCTATTTATTCGCATAATTGTTCTGTAATGTGTTTTTTGCAAATAATTTCTTCATTTAAAGGTAGTAATGTATCCCAGAGGTTTTCTACCAACCTTCTGGTCACAAGCTTGCTCTTCTAACTGTTAGGCTACCAACGCTCTTTATCATCTCCTAAAGAAAAACCTGTTGCTTTATATTTGCTGCCACTATATCAGCATACTAAAGCCTATATAAATAATTCTGATACAAAATATTTTGACCACTGTCCGTAAACATCAGATCTTTACTTTGCATTATACAAGCGTCTTATGCCAGGTGTTATTTTGCACAGTCTGTCTAAGTTGTAAATATGATGCAAATTTACTTCCACAGCACCCATTCAAATCATTTGTTATCTTATGTTTCGGGAAACTTTATGCCTTTAAACATGTGGTTGTGCCACAGAATTTTGTTTTAGACCTTTATTTATCCAGGGGAAAGCTGGCTGAGCACGTATCATCTTTTTCTGCAACGCCGCATTGACTTCCACATATGCCCAGTAAAACCAGTCTTCTACTGGTGCGTTGCAGGTTAAAGTTTTCTTGCTCAAAGGCACCTCAACAGTAACTGCTGAGCGAGAGGAGAGAGTTTCTCACTCACTCTGCCTGTCCAGATTCTCCCAGCTGGTCTGGGGATTCAAACCAGTGACTTTATGGTCACAAGCCCACTTCTTTAACACTGAGGCTACTGCCACTTATACATTATTAATCAATATTAACTCCACTTAAAGAGTTAATTTTCAAGCCATTTTTGGGGGGAAAAAACATCACCTTAAAGCTGCATTCACCAAGATTGGAATGGGGACCGTGTCGAATCAACCTTGATAAAATTACCTTGAATATGGGTGTAATTTGCCGGTCTGGCAGACTCCTGAAATGAGAACCATGCAGACTCACCTCTAAATTACGCCCACATTGAATGTATGGGCGCTCACATCGCTCACATGGTGGATCCGTTTTTGGAGCAAAACTACAGTTGCATTTGATATTATGTAAGTTTCCACTGGATTTATTTCAATTTGGCATGTAAGTAGGTTACAGATCCCACCTGGTCAGTCATTTGGCTCTGACTTCCATCTTGAATTTTTTTTTTTATTTACACATGTAAAAATGATAAAAACCAAAAGAGAGAAGGGGAAAAAAATTGTGAAAAATCATCTCACTTTCCAAACAGCACGGATTTGATGCCCTCAACAAAGCCCTTTACTTTTTTCATTCTGATCTCCTTGTAAAACCCAACAAGCATAATCAGCATGCTGCAACAAAGAATCAAAAAATATGTAGTTGATATTATAAACCAAAATGAAATCCACATTTCGTAATGTGAACAAAGCAGCTACACAAATTGTTTTTATTTCCCTAAAATTAATATCTTTATCATCAGTGTGCCTTCTCATAATATGGTACCTATGCATAATTGATAGATTTTCAGTGCTGATAATCATGTATGTATCATTTTACTAGTTTTAAAGGTACACCAAACAGGATAGAGACATCAACACCATATAATCGGAAAATGTAAGTTTCACCTGTACTGTCAGTATGCCATCTACATCTACAATTAAAAGAAAAGATTTGTTCCAAATATGAAATATCCACCACAACTCTTTTATAGACTGGATCCTATACTGTGGAGCTACTGAATGACAAACTCCAGGTACATGTAGTATTTTTCAATAAAACTCTTCATATAATCTCATCGAAGAAGATAAAGTGTACATAGCGACACCATCATAAACAACATTTACAGTCACTTTACCTCTTAGAAATCACAATGCTCTTCATCAAGAGTCCCAGGAGTCAGGTGTTGTGTGGATGAACTCAGGATAACGTCCTGACAGGCATCAGGCGCCGCAGGAGGATTGATTTCCTACATTTGAATACCCTCAATACTCAAAACTGTTGACACTCCTTCATGTTGAATGTCTGTTTGTAGAGTGATGTATTAACTGTCCCTCGCCTCCCCCCTTCTGTCAGCATTTAATGTGTTACAGTGCAAGTTGTTGGTTATCTCTCTGCACCAATGCCACCATGATACATTCTTGTTCATTTATTGCACTTGGCAAATAAAGTCATTCTGATTCTGGTTTGTTTTGATTTACTTCTGTAATACAGTGAGGCGTGAGGGAGGTCAGGCAAATTCCCCACTGGTTTTCAAAGATGCTCAGCCATAGCATGACATGAATATTGTGTTGTTACTCCAAATATATAGCAAATAGATACTGGAGAGCCCAAATAACTGGCACAGGCCTTCAGAACAAAAGTCATAATCAGTGGTAAATTCAATGTCATCATTTCATCACTCTATAGATGACTATAGACAGACTTTTATGTAGTTTTTTCACTTACTGTCCTGAAGTATTTGCCTGTTTTATTCCTTTTTAGCCCCGTTTTCATTCATATCTGACCTTTTTACAGGTAACGTATTGGCTTACATTTACTTTTGTTTTATTGACTGTCAAGCACTTACAGGTACATGTTCAAATCAAATCTTACATACACTAGCGTAATTCTTATGATACACATGTAAACCTCTGCAACTTGTGTAGTTAAGTGATGTCGGTTAGAAACGCAGTGCCAGCACATGAGCCTCTGCATTACGCTTGTTGCATAATGATGAATGTTACGAAATGCACAGCCTTATGTATGCAGTATGTTTGTCATGACTCGGCGATAGCATGTATTCCCAACAGGGCTTTTCTAAATATTTAACACAGTCTACGTACATTAGTAACACCTTGCACTGGATTTCTCACTTGAGTCCTAGTGCTTGCCTTGCATCACCTGTTTACTGAGCGGTCTACAGTTGCATCAGTGAGAACAAATGTTCAGCTGCAGTGGCGCTTCTAGAGGGAAAGCACCCATAGGCACAGACCTGGGATCAGTTTACACTCCACTCCCTAACACAAACCATACATGAGGAAAATGTAAAACTGACCACAGGCCAGCAGCTGGCGGCAACTTTAGAATAGAAGGCTTTATTGTCCAAACCTGGAAATATGCTTTGTGCACTTTAACTCAAACACACAATATTCATGCCAAACATCATAATAAAAATAAACTTTATTTAGCACTTATCTAAAAGCAGAGTTTAGTGCTTTCCAGGAAGGCATAAAGCCAACAACAGTAAAATACATAATGAAGAGATAAAAATAATTAGTAAAAGCAAGAAGAAATACATTGAAAGATGTTGTATTAAAGGATCAAAAACAATTACATGGAAGCAAGTCTGTAAAAGTGGGTTTTAAGAAGCAACTTAAAAGATAATGGTCTTGCACAGTCTAGGAGCCCTGAAGGCAAAAGCCACCTTTAGACATACTAACAACACAAAGACCAGACAATATTAAAAAAGCTAACACCTCTGCTGTGAATCTTCTCTTTCATCAGCATATATACAACCTTCACCCCAACCCATGAACACGTTGACACCCACGTCCAACTCAACCTGCACACGCCCCCCGTACAAATCCAGACCGTCCAATCGCTGTAGACCTCTAACGTGCATCACCGACTCTATTTTGCAACATCAACCAATCACAGCTTGGGACTGAGACCGTGTTGAGGGACGGCTGGTTTTCATTGTCCCTCAGATTGGCCCAATCCTAGAGTGGTAGTAGTCCCTGTGGATCGTGTTTATAAGCCCCCGGCCCCAGTGATCTGATGCTGTGGTTCAACTGCTGTGGTGAGCTGCTGCTGGGGACAGACAGAGTCAACTGAGGGCTAAAAGTAAGTCAGTAAAACTTTAAACTTAAAACCTACTTTATTTACTTTTTAGAAGACACTGTAAACTCTGTTAAGGTAAGATGGATTCATTTGATGTTTGGTTCTGTTATATAGTTTTCTTTAAGGTGCTTTGGGGGCATCACCGTAGACAGATATGGAGCATTTGGACTTGAACAAAGAATAAATAATGAAATAACGGCATCGACACAAATTATTTCTGCATTTTGGTGCGTCAATCCAGAGAAATTCAGGGCTTTTGGATCGGAAGTAAGGACGTAATCACTGGTGTTGAAATCTAGTGACTGGGTTGTAAAGCACTACTGTATTTTAGAGTGATGCAGATGTTTTCATCAGTATGAATATTTAGAAATATCAGTAATATGACAATGACAATGCAACAAGCATTCTGTAGAGGTCAATGTTGAGAATCAAAACCAGTTTACAAATCCATTGATTCCCTATTTCTCCCTTCTCTTTCTCACAGCATTCAAGCCTCTTCCTCCAACTTCAGCCTTTCTTTCCCACCATGTTCAACACCACTGTGAATCCCAGCCATGACCTCTATGTGAACTCCACCACCCCCGGAGCCCCCAGCGGCCCCCCGCCATGGTACCAGTTCCCAGTGTGCGCCGTGGCCCCTTACGGCTTCATCTTCTACTTCGGGGTCAAGGTGTTCAACCTGGCGGTGGGGACGCCCTGTAACGCCCTGGTCATCTGGCAGATCGCCACCAAGAAGAGCGACGCGTCCACCTCCGACATCTTCATCTTCAACCTGGCCATCCTGGACGCCTACTTCTGCCTGATGACGCCCATAGAGATGGTCAACCGGCTGCTGCTGGGCGACAGTCGCATCTGGTACTTCCAGAGGTTTGCCTACGGGGTCAAGGACGTAGCACCGCTCTTCCTGGTGAGTTTGTCTCTACAATAATCTACACCAGATTAGGAAACTCTTCTTCTATGGAGGCATATTGTAGAGACTACAGCAGCTCTATAGTGATATGTGCTGTAATGAATCATTTGCATCGTTAAATGTAGGCCAAAGCATAAATATTACCATAGTATATTCAGGACTTGTTTGTGGCATAGAATGAGTGGAACTGACTGGAACGACGGACTTTCCTCATCCTGTTACCTGTGATAATGTACAATAACATGTTCCTGTGTAGCTCAATAGATGGAGCAAGGCACTTACACTCGCAATGGTTTTCATAGGGTTTGCATGTGAACGAGACATGGCTTGACTCAGATAAAAGTGAATGGGGGATACAATTTTCGCCTACTATATAGTGGATATAATACTGTTTTCAACTCACAGCAAGTAAATCATATACTGTAGTTGCTGTAAATTAGACCATCCACATTACATGCATCACTGACTTGATGTTTTTGCATTTTGTAATGAGCTATCATATTTGAGATACATAACTCTCATAAATGCATTTTCTAACAGGTTGCTGCAAGGTGGAACTAAAATTTAACATTGATATTACCCATAGTAAGTCTTAAGTGCAACTATTTACATCAAATGTTACTTCATTTTCAAGAAGCCCTGTTTGTCCTGAAAAAAGAAGAGGTGCAAGACATCTACATTGGGGATTGATGAGAGACTTTTAGAGGCAGATAAATGAAAGTAGTGCAAAAACGCAATTTTTGCACTACTTTTTTGTGTGGAACCTTCTTTTCTTCACACAGGTTTGACGCGCCAAAGTAGTTTTCCCACTTTAAAAATTGTCAGATCTAAAACTGAAAGTTATGAGTTCATCTGCTTTGGATAAAAGCATTCGCCAAACAGCATACACTACAGTAATCCTCTTTTCCTGATCTCCTGCCCCAGGTGTGTATCTGCCTGGACCGCTACATGGCCGTCGTCCACCCGGTGGTGTTCACCGGTATCCGTGACAACAAGATCCGCATCGGCGTTTCTGTGGTGGTCTGGGGCCTCATCCTGGCTTACGGCCTCACCAAGTGCACCCTGGGAGTCATGAGCGTCAACGAGGTCTTCAGCGGCGTCATCCTCTCCGCCTTTGCCATCATGGTCTTCTGCAACATCTCCGTCATCTGGGTCCTCCGCCGCTCTGTGGCGGGAAAGGAGGCGATGCACCCGGTGAAGAAGAAGGCCTTCAAAATGGTGCTGATCATCCTGGCCATCATCGTGGGCAACTACCTGCCCCCCGTGGCGCTCATGCCCTTCGTGCCCTACTACTCGTTCGTGGCGTTCCGCTGTCAGATCAGCATCAGCGTGTTCTCCATCATGGATCTGAGCTGCAGCATCGAGCCCCTAGTCTACATCACCAAGATGGACCGCATGGAAGGAGGCTGTTGTGGGAGGAGCCCCGCTAAGAAGCCGCAAGATGTGAAGGTGTGATGAATCAAAAATGAACTCCGTCTTGGAAACTTGTGAGAATCTGAAAACACAGATCCACGTACATCAATGTGTACTGAAGGACACTGCCACTGTTAGTACTCTCTTGCCTAAACCGATCTATTTCGCTCAGATCTCTTCAAACAAAAGGAGGATGGTAGGAGGTGATTTGTGATAAAAAGGAAAAATCCACCCTAAAACACTTTAACATTATTTTTTTTTAAAAACAGCTATTGGCGATGTACCTTGCATGTCCGGGTCCATTTTTTTGTTTGGTGGAGTATTTCTCTTATTCCCGCATATAACTAGGCAAATGTAGACAATATGACGTCATGTCCAGATATTTCCAGCAGCCACAATGGAGTTTGATAGCAGAAACATTTTCAATTGTCAAAACATCAACAGTAAACATCAGGTTTGATGTCAGTCCCTCAGAATCAAAGAGCGATGGCTTCTTTCTAGACTCACCATTTTGCACCGACGTTCAACAATCATACAGGGAGAAATCCATCGTAGAAGAGGAGAGAGACCAATTTCTCCACCGACAGTAGCCTCAATAGACCAGAATGCAATGCAGCAACAAGGCATGATGCGTTTTGAGTAAGGGGTGCGACTCTTGCTCTCTTGCTCTCCAACCGTTATCGCTCTCTCCACCTACACATATAACCCACAGCTGAAATGCAACAAGTTCAGGCACGTTCTCTAGGGGTTGTCGAAAGGCATCCTGGGAAATGTAGGAAATCACTAACCGAAGTAGAAGTAGATGAGGCAGGTTGAGGGAAAGTGGGTACACCAAAAGATTAAATTACAACACTTCATCACAAAATAAGTCCTGGAATGTATTGGACATCACAACAGTGAAGGATTATCTGAGAGTGGATTATTCCTTTAAGAGAAAACGCTCCCAGTTGAGTCCATTCTTTTCTACGGTCTCCATGGGAACCGGCTCTAGAAACACCTCCCCTCAACACTCACGCCTCTTATTCTCCAGTTTAATGACGGCCTTGGGCAATGCCTTGTTTATAGAGCACTAATTAAACACTTAGCCAGTCATTAATTAAGCCTCATAATCAAAAACACTGTGGGACCAATTAGCAGCAGTGTAATGAGTGGGCATGCAGACGATGTGAGTGATGAACTCACTACATAAACAATGCAATGCAATTAATTAAGGCAAGCAAATATGCGGGTAACATGTCTGTGGTTGACTGGATCTTCTATATTTAAGAGATACTGAATAAAGACACTCGGGTAATTTTTTTTGTTTTTCCAAAATGGGTATCTACTGTTTTGGTATGTAGTAAATGTGCTCTTCTTTTGGAGTCCGTAAAACATCAGATTTGTATATATATAAAAGTTGTGGAAAATTTCATTCTGACGAATGATCTTTGGCAAGAGATATCATTTATGCCTTTATTTTGACCAAAGCGTTAGCCTATAAATTATGTTTTCCAGTGTTTATATGTTAAATGTTACAGTATGTAATATATGCTAAGAATGTATAGGGCTGCACAGCATGCTTTGTCTTGTTGCTATTCATATTTAGATTATGAAAGAAAAAATATTTTACACAGATAATTTTAAATATTTTTATTCATGAGTGAATAAAAAATGCTCATTGTTGAAAATATGCATACAAAGTGAGTCTCATTTTGGTATAAATGAAATTCAGAATAACTGCTATTCTGGTAGCAATATGAAAAATGTGTAAGGCATCATTGGTTTTTAAATTATTTGGCATCATATATTGTAAGCTATATAACATACAAATTCACTTTCTAACAGTATACAGTATTACACCTTAGTTTGAGAAGTCTCTGGAGGTTCACATATACACAAATCCAAGATGTAAAGGCAAAGGGTGCTTGTAGGATATATGGTCAAGTATTAGTAAGTTTAGAATCAAGGTTCCTATCTATTTCCCATTTCAAAATTTCAGGCTTTTTTCTAAACCTTAAGTGCTTCACAGAATTTGAAGATTTTGGTCATTGTTCAATACGATATACTGTATATGTTGATATTGGCTGGGTGACATGACGGTCAACTAGGCCAAATCATTCTACAGCTGAAGATTATTCTTCTACAAATACCACAATCTGTTAAAATGACAGTTGGTGCCTAACTATATAAAATATGTGGTCAGTCTCTATCAGGACTGAAAGACAACATTTTTCGAGATTTTTTTCCAGATTTTTTGTGCCAATCCTGAATTTTTCAAGATCAGCGATCATATTCTTTTTCCATATGTTTCTAGACTTTCCAGACCAGCGTAGACACCAAGCGCAAAAAAATGGTTCATCTTCAAAAGGATCACATTCATTTTAAATACAAAAAAACAGACACATTTCAACAACTGGTCTTCTTCAAGTTATAATATTGCGTATGACAAGAAATCTCTTTTTCTTTGTGTCACTTTGGTCATATGTGCAAAGAAATAGAATTCCTAGGGCAGAGATGAATTCCTAATACAGCTAATGGTGGCTGATAAAGTCTGATAATGTTGAGACCGTGTTGAGCACATATCTAGCAATTAGACTATCAGGTTTAACTCTGAGTGATTTTGGCGTGTAACTCCTTCAGACTTTCCAGACTGGCCTCAGGACCGTCTTCTGAGGTCACATACCCAGGATAGATGGGGTAAAACTGGGCAGGAGGCGTCTTAGCGGTGGTGTCCCCTTCTCCTGACGATGGGGGGGGCAGTAGTGGTATCAACTTGGCGTGGGCATAGTCGATCTCAAAGCCCTCGAAAATTAGCCCCACCCCCGAGGCTCCCAGCCCCTCCTCAAGAAGCCTCGACACCTTCCGGGTCGCCAGCACCAGTCCTTCATAATCCCCCTTTTCTAGTCTGAATATATCAGAGGTCAAAGGTCGTCGCGGGACCAGCACCGTGAGGCCGGGGGAGTTGGGGAAAGGAGTGAGGAAAGCCACGTGACCCTCGTCCTCCCACACCCGCCACTGCCGCTCCTCCCCGCGGACGATGCGCGAGAACAGGCCGGGGTGAGCGGGATCGTCCCCCAGGAAGGTGAGGTCGGGCGGGGCTTCGGGGAGCGGCAGCTTGGCCCGGATCCTGGCCTGGACTTCTGCCAGGCGGGAGTCGGTCCAGCAGGGGGCGCTCTTGGAGGTGCAGTATCCTGGGTCGTAGGGGTGGTGCTCCTCCTCTCCCGCCAGGTGAGGGCGCCACTCAGAGTCCAGGCCGTGCAGCGGGAGGACACGGATCTGTGGGCCACGAAATAAAGGTTGTGAGACGAAATAAAGGTCGTGAGACAAAACCGGATCGAAATATTTTGCTACTTTCTATCACCGACTGATAGAACACAATTGTGATTCAAACTATAACGAGTTCATAAAAGCTTTGCTGCTCTAAACATCCGGCGTCTGGTAGGTCTTTCCCGGTAAAAACCCTCTGGCGCACAAGAAGTGATGCATTTTACGTTTCCAGCAGCAACAGCGGTTTGTTAGCAATAAATAGAAGAATTACTGGGTAGTTATTGTTATTATTAATCATTATTAATTAGCCTGAAAACCTTGTTTCTTGTGAAATAACATATAAAACACTATTTTCTCCAGCAACTATAGATTGTAGTAAAAAATGCAGCCTCACTGCAAATATGAAAATCAATCTGGATTGGAAAATGGCAAATCATTATTACAATCAATATTGGAGTACAATGTACAGATATTACTGGGGCCTCAGTTAAACCAAAAGTTCCTGTTTGTTAGCATAAAGGATCCCTCACTATCTGATAAAGAGGAGTAAGCTGGAACCATTTCTATTTCATGAATGAATCTAGGTGAAACATAAACTACTGGTGGCATGTTTTACATTTTTAAGATAAGTTTCAGCTGGGTGCTGAAACCCATCAAGCTAAAGCTACCTATACGTATCTATCAACTATCATTGAACAACTTACCATTAGATAGTTAATATATAGTAAAAATGTTCATGATGACATACAGTACCTCTATATTTGGCATGATTCTCCTCTTGTTCTTTTCTTTTTTTTTCTAAACTGTGCACCTGAAGGCTTTGACCGCTTCATTCTGCAGGAGGCTTTTCTTATCTCACGTTCTGTGAAGCTTCTTGTTTGGTTGTCATCACTGTTGTGCTCGACCGAGTGATTGCAAATCGGTCAATATTGTTCACTGCTGATATGATGGAGCTGAAGACATGATTTTACTCAGCAGCTTCAGGGTTGGCAGTCTGTAAAACCTTTAGTAAAAACTGCCTCGCTCTGCCTTATAGGAGCTCCTAACCCATCTGAAAGAATTTCATTAGTTAGGTTTCAGTGGAGAGTTTTAGTGTCCCATGATGGTCTAAATGCTGTTTCAGAGACTTCTTCACCCTGACAAGAATACAATTCTGAGGGAATGCTTGAATGCTTGACACTGAATACTTTAAAGATATTGAATACCGGCACAAAACATCGGCTATCAGCAGCTTCAATCCAAAACTATCTGTATCGGCCTTCACAAACCCGCATCCATCAGACCCTACAGTCAGCCAGCCCTGAACAGATCCGCGGGTCAGAGAAGCTCTCACCTGCGCAGGTGTGTCTCTGTGGGGTCTGGTGACCAGCGCACACCTCCGGACCCCCAGCCGCTCACACAGCAGCTCCCCCACCGCTCGGGCCCCCATCAGCATGGACAGGTACTCCCGCTCCTCCAGGTCGAACACGCCGCCCCCCGGGCTGCCGGGAGTCCTCCGCTCCAGGACGGCCGAGCCCGGGGTCCAGGGCCGGGGGTGCAAGTAGGCCACCAGCCCCTCCGACTCCCAGATCACATGACGGAGAAGAGCAGAGGACATCCTGCTGAGAGAGGGGTGGAGCTTAGGGGTGAGATGAAAGGATATGGTTGACAAGACAATAAAACCAAAAAGAGAAGAGAAAACAAAATGGGCAAGGCAAGGCACATGTCTAATCAAATTTGTAAATATTGAATTGAGACATGGATGGACATTTTTAACCAATTATATATATACATTTCATTAATTTAAGGGATATACAGTAAGTCTTCATAAATCATTCATAAAAAAGAAGAAGGCTTAATACTTTCCCACTTACAAACATGTATATGGTAGGCTACTTACACATAAGTATAACCACGTTTGACAATCTTAGAGCTGATGCATCAGATTTGTTTAAGTAGCCTATATTGATATGTTCAAACTTATTTAAAAGGATAATCAGGCATTTATATCCTTCCAAAATTGACTTGTGCTTTGGCAGAAAAAGAACAGAAGGTGCACATGGTTCTGATTCAAAATTTAATATTTTCCTTAAAATATTCAGCAACAGGATAAAACATCTGTATCTTTCACTTTCGGGGAACAGACCAATGTAATGTACTTAAAAAATAATAATAATAATAAGCTTTTCTTATTAATAATGTGTTACTATTCAGGAGGTTGGATGGAATATCTACCTTTAAGTCATTAAAATCATATTTTAAATTTAGTCTGTTGTCACATTTTTGTCCTTTCGTTCAACACCATGGACTTTTAGTTTAACGTTAGGTAACTTAGGATAAAGCGATGAAAAGAAACTGGAAACATAGGTTTATCACATTGCATTGCAAACTTTTACAAAAGTTCAGATTGTACTGAAAGACCAACTGCTTGGTGGATCACTTGTATGCCGTAAGTACCTGTGGATCCTAATGATTTAGAAAAGGTTTTGTGTGATGCTGTAGGAGGTGTGTAACGTAACGTTTGGAGATTTTTAAAAATGACCATGTTAACAAGAATAACATTTTAAATGGAGTTTGGCGTAGCTCTGAGAGAGCACAGCACGTACCGGGGGCTAGCTAGCTAATTTAGAGAAGTTAAGCTAACCCACCGTCTAATCAAAAACGTTGCAAACAGCATAAAGTAGAAGGTAGGACTCAAACCGACCTGTCCACTGTCTGCCTCGGCTCGTAATGAAAAGTCACGTAAGCACAAACTGCGATAAATACAATGCCAACTCCGCTCAGAGTCTGTATCATGCTCCACTCCGCCACACTGGAGGTTTGTTGTTGCGGAAGTCATGTGAGTCCTGCTGATGACGTAGAAGTTCAGAGAGGAGGGAAAAGGAAAGAGGTCTCACTCGGCCACTGTTGTTTCATGGAAAATACGGCCGTCTTTATCCTCCAATAAATACATGTACGGTTTATTAAAAGGGCCAAGTTACAAACAAGCCAAAAGCATTGTTAATATCGAGCGCTAAAATAAATGTATGTTGCTGCTATGTTTATCAGTAACAGAATGGTCAGAAAACTTTAAAAAAAAATGTAAAAAATAAAAAATCTCTGACAGTCTCTGCTTCCATGAAACACGGCCACTACCGTTCTTTGTATTCTTTTTTTTGCCATTGAGTGACTCATCATTTTAATCGAACATCTTTGGTTGCAGTTCGAAGAAGCGACACCAGAGGTCGCTCCAGAGCTGAAGAGAAGGGAAACGAATCGCCCACTGGTAGAAAAAAAAAAATAGTTGAAGAATAAGACTGCCTATTTTTAAAACGAGTTATATTGCTGTATATGTGGGTGTGGACACATAAACTCAAATGACCCAAAGAGAGGATTGAGGAAATACAATGGCATTGCCACACAACCCTCATTTATTTTATTTCCCCGACACAGAAAGTCCACAGCAAAACACCTCCCCTTATTCTAATTTATCAAGAAATTTGACTTTTTTTCCAGGTCAAGAGAGTCTCTGTTCCTCTTATCAATGGCTGCTTCTCAGAAATTTACTCACTTCCTCTATCAGCGGAATGTCAACACTAGTGACTCGAACAAAACCACAGCAGAGGGTTTGTTACATGGTTCTACTCTCTCTCTGCCCATTTCAGCTCTCCAGTTACTACGACCTGAGATGACTCAGTACACACACCCACTACACACCCACAACACACACACACACACACACACACACACACACACACACACACCCTAACTACTTGTGTGCCAAGCTGACTGAAAGCTTTAATTCCCTGCCCTCTCACAATCCAGCTGAACCAGATGAAAGTGTGTGGATCCTGATGAGTTGTTAGACTTGAAATGAGCGGGAGGGAGAAGAGAGAGAAAGAGGAATGCTGCTCTCTCACATGTGGTGAGGTTCAACTCGCCTAGCATGAAAGACGGTGCGTCGAGGCACGGCGGCGAGGGAATGTGTCGTCCCACTTTCTGGGAGTAATTCTGGCTCTCTAATCAGCTCAGCTCCTCAGATCCTCTGCAGGATATTAGCTGAACATCGCACTGTGACTCACTCAGCAGATGGGGCATTGGGTCAGACCAGACTGGGTTACATGTGAAAGAAGAAGTACCAAAATATCCAGCTGATGAGGAAGTAGCCCACTGTAACTTTACTTGAAGTAGAGGTGAATTTGCTGGTATAAAAATCAACTTAAAGACCCAGTGCAATGATTTCAACTCAGTCAGGAAAATATTTGATGTTGATTTCTAACACAATGAGCATCGTTTTGCTCAGTTTTTGATGGTCAGATGGTACAAAGCTTGTAGGACTGAGTGAGAGCTGAACCTTCCCTATGACTGTGCCTCCACTGCACGCCAATGAGCGCGTTTACATGCACACTAATAACCAGGTAACTGGGAATAATCAGGTTATGGCAATAATCCGATTGACGCCTTTACATGCACTCTAGTAATGCGATAACGGGGAAAACCCCAGTTCACATGATTCAGTCAGAGTTGGATTTCTCTCCTCATGGAAGTGACTTAAAACTCAAACATCCTCGTGCAGCACGTAGCTTACTTTCATCTGGTCTGGTTTCTGTGTCTCATTACTTTGCACTTCAACAGTTCCCCCATCAGTCCAAAAGTGAGTCTTGGCTGTCGCCATGCCACGCCATGTTAGATGTTTACTGCTTCCGGGGAAGTTGTTCTCTCTCCGGTTACGTTTGCTCTCATGCACAGATGTAAAAGATTGTGTAAAAACCTAGCTGTGTTAATCAGGTTTCTCATAATGCGATAACGGCTTTTATCCCAAGAAATCTCACTCTGCTGTTTACATGAACACTTGAATAATGAGAGAATCGCCTTACTGTAATTGGTTTATTAGTGAGCATGTGAGCACACTCAATATTTCTGTCTTCGGGAACAAACATCCAGAGTTGGAAATTCGACACCCAGCAACAATGGAGGCAGAGATTTTGGCTAGTTTGGCAAGTGGCTGGCTGGACATCTGACAGACTACAGGACACCTGATTAACTATGCACACTGTCGACCAATCAGAGCATTCATTAAAACCTGGGTGCAGGTGACATCATTTACACCAGGAAGTAGATTGGAAGTCTAAATCTGTTTGATTCTGTTGAAAACCGGAGGGAGAGTTTTTCAAAGAGCGTTAGTCAAATTTCCACAGTCCACAGTTATAATCATTTGGGTACTTTACATTAACAGGGTCTTTGTTAAATTATACCATGACATTGAGAAATTCTCATTGCGCCGGACCTTTAAGTAAAAGATACTGAGTTACTTTTTACATAGGAGAACAATGTTTGATGAAATCTTTATTGTGTTTCCATATGTACTCTTTCACATTATAGTCATCATTTTCACATAATAATAATAATGGTATCTGCATTGCAGTTTTGTCTTATTCAGTGCATTTGTTTGTTTTGGTATCACAGGTCATGAGAATCAACCTCACCATTCACACCATCTACATTATTTGTAGATCTTAAAAATGATGTGATCTTTTATAGTTTACTCTTATGATCACTCTTCTGTTCTCAGCTGACTGTGAGCGGTTTCTGATGCAAAGCTTATGGAGAGCCGACACATTTGGGCTCTGTAATGGATGTGATGCAAATGGTGGCAAAGGTACAATACTTCAGTAAAAACATACTTAGTAAAAGTAAAAGTAAAATTACTGACGTACAGGAAAAAGCTACTCAGTACAATAATGTGAGTAATTGTAATCAGTTCCACCGTTGGAGAAATGACACATACTGCTATCTAGATTCACAGTTTCTAGGTTTAGTTTAGTTTATTCATGCAGCGGAAGAACAGAAAGGCGAAGTGTTAAACACACAGTGATAAAACATTTACAGACACACAGGATGTGATGTAACAGCCAGTCCAGATGTGTACAGGATGACGCTCTAACCCACAAAGGCCGACTGCAGAGGAAACTGTAAATGTCGTAACCAAACTGCTCCGCTGGTTCAATAAGCAGTGAACAGGTGGAAGAATTTGCCTTTTCTCTGTCTTCAGTTTGATTCTTATCTCTAACTCATCACAACACTCAGACGTTAACCGACTTCAGCTGGATCACAGGGGCAGTTAATGGCTTAGTCAGCCAGGCCCACATGGAGTTTATGAGGGTGTGTGTGTGTGTATGTGTGTGTGTGTCTACTATATCCTGTTGACAAATGGCCTGAGCCGTAAAGTGTCATTTGTTCAAGTGCTGCCGGCCTGCTGACGTGGACGGGCTTTTCATGCTGCTGCTGTGACCCCCCCCCCCCCCAAACACACATGCACACACACAACAATGGAAAATGGAAAAACTGTTTCCTAATACACAGGATCTGCTGCAGCTGCTGTATTTGCACTATTTCTGTTTGTCTTTTTTCCCTGCCAAGATCCATTACTTTTACTGCTGCAATCATCTCATTTCCCCACGGGGATCAATAAAGTTTCATCTCATCTTAAAACAGAGCGAGCACCTATTATGGTTCGACCGCTACACCGCTACAGAACCACCGACCCTTCTGTGGCGTTCAAATCATGTCGGATTTACCGTAAATACGAGCTGCCGAGTGGTAAAAAAAAAAAAAAAAAAAAGCATGAAGTAGGACACGTGGGAATGTTTTGTACGCTCCGATTTCTCCCACTTGCATGTCGGCAGCCCAAGATAATAGAAATCCAAATGATCAGTTACATTCCCACTGACACGATCAACTCTACTTACGAAAAAGCGAGCAATATCTGCAAAATCTATATTTCAAATTCATAAATAAAACACTTGAACGCTTCCAAGTTGTAGCAAGGAAACGTCATCCCGTTCTTCCGCTTCTTCCCATGTGACGTGACGCAGTTTTGGTCTCCAGATGGGGTTCACACATGTCGTCTCAGGTCTCATCCACCATTTAATACAGTGAAGGTCGGCCTGGAATAGATGTGTGGGTCTATTCCAGAGCCGGGCCAGAATATTAGAATGTGTCATCGCGTGCTTGGCGATCGCTGACTTACAGTCGGCAAACGTATGTATATGTAACTATGAATAGTCTTACAGCGTTACTAGGTTACAAGCCCTTGGAGAGCCAAATGCCATAAGTAATAATAACTTAATAATAACTTTATTTGTATAGCACTTTTCTAAAAACAATGTTTACAAAGTGCTTTACATACAATAAAACCCAAAAGCAGTGATGTGAAACTACCACAATGAATGATAGAAAAATAAAAATAAATTTAAAAAATATATATAATAGAAAATAGGAATAAAAGGTAATATATGAGGTAAACAGGTACAACTAAAAACAAACAAACAAAGATACAATTAAAAACAGATGGAACTTTAAATAAAAGTGTGTGCCATGTGATGCTATTTGAAATATAGCTGTGGATTGTCTGAATACGCCGCACTTTAATGCTTCAAGCCTGTTTCTGTTTGTTTATACTCGCTAGACTGGTTTCACCCGCATGGCTTAAAGCCCACTTCTACACTGATATGATTACAGTGAAGAAAAATAAACTAGAGGTGGACTTATGGGTGAAATACAAGAATCCACCATCCACTATCAAATGCCCCTTTCACACATGAAACCCATAAAATTGTCGTTTCAATTGAACTTTAAATTGAACTGCTGTCATTTCCCGGAAATTACGTTTAACCGCCGGAGTCTCTGCAGTTTGAAAACACAGTGGGCAAAAAAAAAAAGAAATAAAAAATGAAAACACTCCAAAAAAATCTCTCCGTCCGCCCGGAGTCCGAGGATCTCTCTTATTTCCACGTCGACATTTTCATCTAAAAAAAAATTTCATTTACTGGCATTTCGACATCGGCTCATTTCCCCACATGAAGGCCTGCAGCTACATTTACGGAAAAGGCTGCATGTGTGAAAGGGGCTATTACCAGTATAGTACATATTCTACTACTTGTGAACAGCTTGCAGCACAACCTCCTCTTGTCATGAGCTATTTCAAAATTCACTGTTATTCCCCTTTAAACACGTGTGTAAAACAGAAACCAGCGTGTTGTTTCACTGATTCATGTTTCAGTCCCCAGACGCTTCCCCTTGAAGTTTCATAACAAAGCCTGCTGTGTGTTGTGCTGTGTGTGAGGCGAGGCTTCAGTTCAGACCAACGTCATGAAAATCTCACGTACCAAACCCAGCACACACACACACACACACACACACTCACACACACACACAGATTCTGGCCATCCACTGCCCTTGTCTTATTGGGAGAGGAAACACAAATGACACACCAACACACTGCTGTGAGTAACTGACTGAAAGCAGCCGTTGTGCTCCCACTTGCAGAGGAATGCCACAAGACAGGAATCATGTCCGCCAACACACCCGTGATCTGCTGCGTGTTTTTCCATTTAAAACATTGACAAGTTTTGTCCCAGAAAGAGATATCCATCATGTGCAAAAAGCAGCATCTTACTGTATAAAATGATGGATGGTGGCCAATTAAAACAAATGATGGTGCTTTTCAAATGTGTGTAGGTAACACACTGTTTGATTGACAGGTGATCTCTGGGAAGAGCAGTGCAGAGACACCACAGCAATGAGCGCTGAGCAACAAAGAAGGAATTTGAAGATTGCCACTTTAAGTTTGCGTTTTTTTTTTTTTTTTCAAAATGGACATTTAGTGCTCTATGGAATGAACCTGAGGCTTCACTTACAGTAACTGGACTCCACATACCTGTCTGACAGCAGAAGCCTCTGTTTTGATTTGTAAGGTCATCTCTCACGTAGGGAAACCCCTATCTTTAAACATCTCCCTCTCTCTCTCTCCCTCTCTCTCTCTCTCTCTCTATCTCCAGAGGTCTGGGTCGTTATATTGATCTTTTTCCCCTCACACAGCTCTGCCTCGCCTCCTCTGCCATCTTGTATTTGTACTCAAGTCTTACATTGCAGGAGCAGGCACACAACAGTAGAGGAACAATCACAGAGAATAGCCTAAATAGAAAGCATGTTCATTAATTATCAACCAAACTGTATGTGATGCATTGCCTTTCTCGTCTGTTATATTGTGTGTACTGTCACCACTTTGCCAGATGATGTAGGCCTACAAGTTTAATTTCCTGCCAGAACCAATCATCAGCATCAAGTTTAATTCATGTATATTCAACAATAATAAATCTTCTTAATTGTTTGGTTATACAGCAGCAAACAGGATCAGATGTCTCTCTCTCTCTTTACGCCTCCAGCTAGGGCGGATCTTCTTATCTGTGCCTGCTCAGGAGGGGAAGGCCTCACTACTGTGGAATCTGTCATGGGAGGAGTGTGTGTGTGTGTGTGTGTAGTTTCGAGTCAGCTCAATGTGCTGACTTCTGTCAAGCAGCTGTGTAAATTTAGCTTAGGCAGTAAAACGCCGTAGGCACACACACACACACACACACACACACCAAGTATGCAATAATCTTTTTCTCACCAGAAGTTTTAACCCGTTGAACTCTCTCGAGACTCGCAAACACACTCCTCACATCAGCACACACACACACATACACGGCCTGACACGAACATATACATGTCTCTGAGTGAACTGACACACACGCTCGACCGCAGACTTTATTTTCTTCCATCCCCCTCTCCGTCACACACACCTGTGAAACACACGGTTCACAGCAGAGTGTCGTGCGGTTTCAGAAAAGCAGGGACCTTCCCCTAAAACATTTCCCCTAAAACATTTCCCCAGCTGTCTCTTGCTTTCCGACAGCCTGTTTCTGTTTCAGCCCCAGGCCTCAGCGGCATAATGAGCCTCAGTTCAGTTGAGCTTTAACTGGTTTTAACTTGTTTCCAAGGTTGGCTCAGGGATGAAGTGCAGTAAACACACCCAAACTCTTTATTTGCAGAATACTTTACCCCCATGTTTAGGCTGTCAGTATCAATACAGTATATGAAGATAGGATCTTTGAAGGTAAAACGCAGAAATTGCTTTTCTCAAAACTTTTATATTGGTGGCTATTTTCCTTATAATCATCTGGAGGTCGTAGTTTTATCACTCCACCATGGGAAAGACCTTCAGTTAACAGTTAAAAAATTCCACTGTAATTGCCAGGTTTACGCTTTTCTTTTATGTGAAGCACATTGTATTTGCCTTGTGTATGAAATGTGCTATATAAATAAAGTTTGCCTTGCTTTTTATCTTCAAGTGTTCACACACATTTCCTGTCAACAGTTCTGTCAATAGTAAATGTCAAACACCATGACATTTACACAGCTTAGAAAGGAGTTTGTGACTCCGTTGAATATGCAAATATTGACTGCAAAATGCAAACTGATCTGCTGAGAGGGACTGAACTAGTAGTGCAGGTTTTACCTTCATTCACCTGACTGTTAATGTTATGTTCCTTTTTTACACTTTAGGAAAACTGCAAAGAAAACGTACTATTTAGTAATAAAATATCTAAGTAGTGGTGGACATTTCACATTCATTATTGCTCCTTTGCAATTTATGTCAGAAAGATAAAACTCCACAATCATCAGTAAAGCACACCAGACATGGCAACTTTTGAGTACTGAGAGATATTTAATAGAAAAACAAAAGCAAAGCATTTGTACAAGCCAAACAGTTGTGCTAAGAGACTGGCAACTACTCAAGACGTGAATCGGTTTATCCAGCATTAAATAATAAAAACCACAGTGGGTAAGCGGAGGGCGGGAAAGGGACTATATACAAACAAAAACATGTCGACAGGAGTTCAGTGTAACATCAAGAATTCATAAATAGGTGAGGCCCCTTTCTGGACTTGAAGCTGCTTAGAGGAAGGCTGAAATGGGGTAAACAGGGGAGGGTGACAGGACAGGGGGGGGGAGGGGGGTCATTGGAGTTATTTTATAAAGGAGTAATTTATTGAAAGGTGAGATGGGGTCTGGCCATTGACTGACGCTAAGAGTGTGGTCATACTCTGAGGGAATATTCTTGTCGGGCGTCTACAATACTACCGGGAGCTACGATAACTCATACTTCGCATGCCTAGTCTACACAGACGTACAATCATCCGCCCTGCCTGTCGGCGCGTGTTCTGCAGGTAGGACAGGGGGTGAATTTGGGGATCTACAGGGGGACTGAGAGACCAGCATGTACAGATGCTTCCACTGACAACCCTCCCAGCCCCCTCCTCTAGACTAATCATCTCTTCAACTTCCCTAGACTTTTCACATTTCATCCAAACATTCCCTCTTTTCTGTCCATTGGCGGGTTTCAAACACCCACCCTCGCACACCATCAATTCATCTCCTTCAAATCCTAATCTCTCTGGCTTCTTTGCTATGGCATGCGAGTGTGGAAGCAGAAACACAACCCCATCGTTTTTTTAAAAAAATGGCAGACGATGCCAAACACACAGACGTTCTGGTTTCCATGCCTAGGCCACTGGGCTGGTCTTGGTGCGGCGGTGCTTGGCGTTGCGGACTTCCTCCATCAGGTCCTTCAGGTACTGGATTTCTCTGCTGATGGACTCGGCCTTCTCCGCCAACTCGTGGTTCCTCTTCTCCAGCTCGGTGCACTCTGCGTTCAGCACCTCGTGCTCGACCCGCTTCTTCTGCCGATAGCGTGTGGCTGCCGTCTTGTTCTGCTCCATCTTCTTCAGTTTCTTCTCCACCACCTTCGGAGCGCCCGACACAGATTTGACCTTGGAGGCCTTGGGCGTGGAGGGGGATGAGGGAGCGGGCTCCGGTTTGGAGTAGGGTTTGGTTCTGGAGGAACCGGCTAGGGGCGATGCGGAGGGGGTGGGAGGAGGGGAGGGGAGGCAAGGAGGCGAGTCGGCTACCGACTCGATGCCGGAGTCGCTTTCGCAATCGCTGGACGGGGGAGAGGTTTTAACGGCCGGGCTGGGGACAGCGGCGAGGGGGGCCTCGTCTTCGGGGGCGAGGACCACCACAAAGTGACCAGATGGGGAGAGGGAGAGCACGATGGGGGTGGCGGTCTGGATGCTTCCGCTGGGATCTGGGATGACGGTGGCGGTGAGGGGCGAGGCGGTCTTGTCCACATCCAGGACGTCCACTTCGCTGCCCAGCTCCAAGGTGTAGGCTGGAGAGGGGGGAGAAGAAGGAGCCGGTGACGGGGGCTCCGGCTTCACGACGACCTCCGGAACGGGAGCCGCCTCCGACATCTTGACCTCGGCTGCCTCGGGGAGAGGGAGCTCCAGAGGGAGAGAGGGGAGGTCGGGCAGCGGCAGGCCCAGGCCCAGGACGTCGTGCGGGGCCGGGATGGGAGCGTCGAAGGGATCCAGATCCAGATCCATGTGGGAGTCGAGGGAGGCCAGGAGGTCCTCGGGGGAGTTGGGAGGCTCGTCGGAGGCACAGGAGCCGATGAGGGACTCCAGGTCAAAGTCACTCAGGTCAATTTTCTCAGACATCCAGTCCATTCCCGAAAACGCATCCTCTGCTGACAGAGAGGAATCACATAGTAACGATTCATTAAAACAAAGACAAAAGTGCTACATAAATAAAATAACAATTATTACTTTAGTCACTTGGAAGGTGCTTTTGGTGATGGGGTTTTCAATTAATCAAATTAAAACTAAAGGTTGAATAAAGCCATTTTGTACTGAAGTGTCCTGGTCCGCTGTTTATTTTAATATTTCATTACTCTTTCTTCAATGAATGACCTCAAACAATATAATATTTCACATACTCCCTCCCAGTATTGTTACACCGATTTCAAGAGACCTACAAAAGAATCCAGATCTTATATCCAGGATGCCAGAAACCTTACGCTTTGAGGTTTTGACGCCAGCGGCCGCGATGAGCTCAGCACTGAAGAATGAAGATATTTCAACAAAGCCAAAACCACAAGCCATGGTGATATACATGGGTGCTGGCGAGAATTTTTTTTTGACTGAACTTTTTTTTACTCTATACTCCTCATCGGTTCGGTTCTTTATCGATACTCTTATCGGTTCTTTTTCATTACTAAATAATTGCTTTTTAAAAAATATATTATTTTTAAAAAAGAATAAATTCAGAACAGGATTAGAATTTATTTATATTTTAAATATAACTAAATGTTTCTAGAGCAGCAACAGTAATGTTTACACCAGCAAAGTCACTATATTAACTCAATAATATCTCACTAAGCTAAACAGTTTACAGACAGCTTTTGTTTTAGCTTGTTTGTAACAATTCGCGATTAGCCGAGCTAGCGCGCTGTGCTTGTGTAAAACATAGCAGCGGCGGATGAGAGACTGCGGACAGAGCAGATTGAAATATCGCTTTTCTACATGTTGATGCTTGTTGAACAGGTGTATTGATAAAGTATTGGCTTTTTACTCGCGATGGTTTATTCACTTACAGTAACGAGCGTAGTTGTCGTCAACTCGAGTAAAACGTTATCTTTCACTTCACCTGGTTCACCGTCTCCACCGCGGCCTCTCTGCTGCTGTCCACTCTGTGTGTGTGTGTGTGTGTGTGTGTGTGTGTGTGTGTGTGTGTGTGTGTGTGTGGAGGAGCTCAGCCCCGACAATAGACATATAAATTGATGCATTATACAAGCGCGGGAAGCTGGAACAAGCGTTGATGTCTGAAACAACGAGTGTCTCTTTCCCTTGCCGTTTAATCGTAATCAAAGCGAAAAGTGGACACACGGTGGCAGAGACAACTGAAACTGACCAATCGCAAGTCGCGTAGCAACACGCATAATGGATAAGAGGATCTATTAGCGGTAAAAATAAACGAACTATGACGGAACAAATAATTCACTTTTGACGGAAATGCGTCTGTAGACAGAGCTCTTGCACCCATGGATATAACACATTTAAACAAAACCAGTTTGAGCGAGTCTCTCATTACTGACACACCAGTCACTGCTGCTCAACCAATGAACGCTGCTCATCGCTCACCACACCTACCAGTTTGTTCTTTATGCCTTTGATGTCGGCGCGAGGCAAATGGCGCTCAGTCTGCTCCAAAGCCCTTCAGACTGTGTACATTTCCTCCATTTTCCATTTAAACGATCCATATTTTAAGTCCTAATTTATTTGTATTTTTTCTTTTGACAATATAGATTTATGGCTAATCAATTTACATCTTTTTATTGCAGAAAAATGTTATTAATACTTTGAGGCATACAATCTCCCTCCGGGGCCAGCAAGACATAGTGATTTATTCTAATTTACCATATGTGTAGCGTTCCCCAACACTTTTAAAAACCTGGGCATTATCAAAATTAGTTTCCACCCTTCCCGGTCCTTGAAAGACCGTGTGACTATAAACAGGAACTAATGCTATCACCAAGGACATGCAGCCTGCAGGGCGAACACAAGTGCTTTGATGACACAAACCTGCCCATATAAAACATTTACTGCTGGCCTGCATGCAATTAACATTCACCACTTCACGATCGCCTCAAAGAACGGCGGCGGGGGCGTTTTCCACCCTTCACATTTTAGGGCATATCGACCTCCTCACACTTCCAGACACATTCTCGCTTTTACCTCCGATTTCAGTTTGTGCATCAGCTGTTTTAGTCGTTTTAATTTCCCTTAGCTTTTTTGAGTTTTGCCTTTTTCCACACCATTTTGTTTTTGTACGCTTTCTGTAATCCGAATTGATTGTGCGTCTATTGTTTTTTTCCTTTTCGAGGAAACGATTCACAAGTCTGTCTTGTTCCTCAATTGTGTTTGATCATTTACTACACGCACATTTTAATGAAACTAAAGTCTCACCTTTGCCATCGTCTGCTCCAACATGGGCGTCGAGCAGGTCGGTGGCACCCAGCCAGGGGAGGGACAGTGCGTCCGCCGCGGCCTTGGTTCCCAGGAACGAGGGGTAGGTGGGAGGAGGAGGAGAGGGAGGCGGGGAGGAAGAAGAGAGCGGGGAGGATGACAAGGACTGGTAAGGAGACGGGGAGGAGGCGTAAGAGGAGAAAGAGAGGGGAGGCGAAGCTGGTGCCCTCCCCTCTAAGGAGGAGGAGGGAGAGAGAGCTTCCTCTTCATCTTGGTCCAGAAGGGGCCCCATGGGGTCAGCCATCAGAAACGAGGGCCCTGCGGAGGATGACGAGCTCTTTTAGAGGAGGGACTGGCAAGAAGGGATGTCAGTTGATTTTCTAGTTTGTTGAACATGTAATAGATTTTTTGCAACAATTTTATTCAATAGTTTTTATTTTATGTATTTTGTATTCATTGAAATTACAATGAGAACCATGCTTTTGATTATATCACCTGCACAATCCTTTTTCTTCTTCCCATTATACTTTTATATGTGCATATAAACTAGTCAACTCCCATACAAATCTAATGGGGAGGCAAATGTTTTTAGATCATATCCCTGCCAATTCTAGCTATCTGATGCTAAATTAGGAACACATAAGAAGAAAAATAATACTTTATTGGAGATGAAGTGAATTGAAGCTTAATGTTGTAGTGAGAAGCAGCTGCCAAATTTTGTTCTTTTGCAGACATGGCAGCGTGTCAACTAAAGATGTTCCTGTGCTGGCCGGTGTTTGGTGATGTTTGTGGTAGTGCTTTGGGCGGTGCAGTCACAACACCAACCTAAGAACAGGGCCCCCACGTCCTCCAAGGCCAGCTGGGAGCTCAGAGTCATGGCCGCTGCTGGTCAGTGGTATCCGTGAACGGGTGAATACAAACAAGGGAGAGTCCGATGACGTTAGCAAGTCGAGCGGTTCGGTCCTGCTGTCGACAGCAGCAAAGCTGAGGGCGGTTGCCGAGAGAGACCTGGGAGAGGGGAGATGGAGAAAGACAGGTCGAGTTAATGGGGTGGAATAAGGGGATACTCGCCACCCGAGTGTAGACATGGCAAATATTATTTAGTAAACAGTCACTGATACAAGGGGTCTAAGCGATGTCCTCCAACAGAAGCAAAACAAAAGATAAATCTGAACTGGAAGGTTTTAGTCTTGAGGAAAATGTTCTGACATGTATGTATGAAAATCCTGTGCCACAGGTTTGACTACATTTTTGCATAGGACGACCTTTTCTGTAGATCTGAAATCATCTCTATTGTTTCTGCACTTCGTGAAACAATGATCCATTTCCAGGCAATATCACTGAAGCAAAACATAAATCTCGATAACTTTCTTACTGGAATCTACTTTCCATTAAGCTAGTTAATGTGTGTTTAACAGCGGGCTATTTTTGGCTTAATCCCTTTCCACGGAGGACTGAGCAGCCTTGATGGGAAAGACTCCGCCCTCCACCGGGGGATAACATTTCCTAATTTGGTCACGCTTTGGCCGGTAACTCCGCCTCCTCGGGTGAATCACCAGGGAGATGGATGGGGGAGGGCAACCGCCATTTTCACAACACACAACCATCTGTCACGGAAAGGCAGTGCGAGGGACGACACTGCGCGCCATTTTGGATGCGCCACGTTGTCAATGTTGAATATACACAATACAATATTTATGTTCTGATAAAATCGGTCAAATATATTTCTATCGAGATTTGACCTCATATGGCCTTTCATAGATTTAATGGGGCGCTTTAAAGGTTAGCCAGCCGGCAGCCGGTTAACACCCGCCTCATCAATTCAATACACATTGTACACAACACCAACTGTCTCAATTGCCCTGGCTAGGCAGAAGCTAAATATTAAAATAATGTACAATTTCAGGCTGCCGGGTACTGATTCCAAACCAGGAAATCTACATCCCGGGATCCTTTCTCATATTGTCGTGACCGTTGGTAATACAAATGTTATTTAGGGCGTCAAGCCATACTCAACAGGTCAGTTAACTTTACTAAAACACCAGCCGGCTGGCTTGACATTGTGCCGGCCGAAGAAAGCGACACGCCACTCACAAAAGAGAAATGTCTATTGGGTGTACTTACGCCATTTTGCCTGAAACAGCCAGTGCACTTCGCCGTTGCACTGCCGGGTTTTTGCCGCTGCAAGATTAGCTGCCGCACGCCTTTACACAGCCATTGTCGCGCGGGAGAGCTTCCACTTCTGGCTTGATTTCTCTTGTACTATTATGGGAACGAAGAACGGGCGTTTGCTGTCACATGAGTATATATAGGACCGAGTCACCGACATGCGTATCCTTCCGCCGTGTCACGAGGTACAACAAGGTCCGGCTGTGGGTACGTTCGTTTTGTGGAATTAGCAGCTCACGTGAGAGGAGTTTGTGTTCATTCACATACAATACGCCGAAGCTCCTTCCAGCCGGGCTACAGTAATAGTCCAAATACGTGCATCCCGGTATCACTCCGCTCAAGTATTGGTATTAAATTGCTAGATGCACAGCTCCATACAGTTGACAAAGTAGTTCCATACGGTGATTTAAGGCCAGCGCCTCCCTACGTCAAATATAGGTCAAATGCAAAATGTAAACATTGAGGGAAGAAACTGTTTTGTGGGTCTTTTAGCGGTCAACGACTAATGCAGTTAAATACCAAAATACCGACGTGGCATACAAACATATTTCTTGATACTTTCCCATTTATTAAAAACCCCATTCCAACCTGAATGTTTGGATTATTTTACTAATAATGTACAAATGTCAGTATCAGTCTCCAATTAAATAAAATCACAATGCGTTCTGCTGAGTTTTCTCTCTAGTGATATTTTACTGATGATATCTTTCATGAGGTGAAAAATAAGCTTTAAATATATGCATTCTACTATCTGTTTTATTTCTTGCACTTTTTTGTGAGCTGTCCCTGCCCCATGTGTGTCATTATGTATTGTATTCCTATGCTAGTTATTGATATGTCTCCATGCCACCAAGATAAGCTCTTATAAATTATTGAAATTGGTAATTAAACGTGTTTTTTGGATCTATAATTGTAGTTCACGTGGCTGAAAACCAACTGATGTCATGGCCTGCCCCCTGGTGGTTGACTCAAGCTATCGCGAGAACACTGGGTCCATTACCCAGTGTGGGCCATCATACATCAGCTAATAGTACAGATGGGTACATGTAGGCCTGCAGTGGTTAAAATGTATTTATGAATAATCCTTGACCTTTGATTTTTGTAAACATTTATTTAGAAAAGCTTCTGAAACAAAACAAGTTTATCACAAAGTGCTTTACAGAGAAAAAAAAGATGCAGCAAATACAGAAGAGATACACAAAAAATCCTATTATAAGACACACGGTCAAAGTTTTCATTTGTGTGTGTGTGTGTGTGTGTGTGTGTGTGGTGAGATTGGAAATTAATAGGTGAGATGCACACATACATACATACACACACACACACACACACACACACACACGCACACACACACTTTGTACCTTGATTTAAGTCAGCAGGATTACTTGATGTGTCTTGTGTGTTATCCCATTGTTTGTTTGTTTTTTGTTGTTTTATGTTTTAGGTGAGGTTTTGCTTTAAACCTTTCTGTTTGTTTGTTTTTCAATTTGATGTATTTTTAATGTGTGAATAAATAAACTAAAATAAGATGTTATGAGCTAAGTGTATTCCACTGCAGTAAGTGTGCTCAAGTCAGAGACATTTATATCAAAGGAGTTTGGACCATTTATAGCAAGAAATGGCCATACAGTTGTATTTGATGGAAAATACATATATCATTCAATAATATGAGAAACAACATAAAAGACCGTATTAAGTCAAGTTGGTTGATTGTGATTGGTGAATGAGAGTCAGCTTATACTGATCAGATAATGTGCTGTTTGGATTGGTCAGCTGATAGCCAATCAGCTGACGACGCGCACAGCTTCAGTGTTCTGCCTGAACTAACAAGATGCTCCATGTCTGATCAGTGCTGAGAGAGCACAAGGGGATAGATACATCAGATCCTGTTGGTAAACGCCACACACACGTCTAAAGAGTGAAGAAGAGACAGCTGCACACCTCTCTCCATGCAAAAAAAGATCAGGTTTATTTCTGATGGAGGTGAAAGCCACAAAATGTTGGAATAAACCTGCTCTTCTTCACTCTTTAGCCTTGTGACTTTTCTCAGCGCCTTGTTTGGGTGTGTGTTCTGTTCTTTTCACTTTTAATAAACACCACATGTGTCAAACACCGCAGCCTAAATGCAAAATGAACAGAAAATCAGTTTGGAGAATGTCTAGAGGCAATAGTCCCCATGAAATGAACTCCCATTACTTTTACTTCCTGGAAAACAGAATATCTTTCACGGTGACATCATGCTGCACCAGGAGGCGTAAATACAAACTCCAACCAATAAAACATCACAGATTTTTTTAACAATCCCGCCCCTCTGCACCTCCCATCAAACTGCCTTTCTCTCCCTGACTGATATTCTATTGGTTTACACTTTTGAATGATCAGGCAGTAAAGATTCATGGTGTTTTTAAAAACTATTCACATCTCTCGCTATACTGCTTGAACAGCTCTTTGGTTTGTATCAGCTCGTCCAACCCGTTGTCCAGCTCCTTTGCCACCTTGCGGATTTTCTTAGCAAACTTTGACTCCAGGCCCTTCTTCAGCTTCTGGTCGTCTTTTCCTTGGGTGAAGAAGAAGTCCATGCCGAGGGCGAAGCCTTGCATCAGCCCCGCTGCCTTGCTGTTAGCCCGTGCGGCCCTGAGGCTCGTCCCGCCCGCCGTGGCCAGCTCTGCCACCCTGGCCACCCTCAGTGACTCCGCCCTCAGCGACTCCGCCCTCAGCGACTCCGCCCTCGCTCCGCTCAGCATGGACAGGTCGTGTTGCCGTAGTTGCTCCATGCCCTCGTTGACAAACGTCAGGCAGCCCTGAATGTCCGCCATGAGGGCCTCGTACTCCTGGAAGGTCTTCTCGATTTTCTTCTTGTCCTGTGCGGCGTTCACCTGCAGGAGCAGACTTCATCAGCGGTGGAACAGGAGGGTTGTGCCACTGAGTGCAGCAATTTGTGCTTTAACATGAAGAGTTGTTCCAAAATTAGATATTTACTGTTTGACTCCTACATTACAAAATGAAGGAATGAACAATATTGAAAAGCATTAGGGAGGGGGGGTGCAGGCCCTTGGAGTTAGGGGTGGTAACTTGGAATACCCTCCAACACGTCATCATTCAGACATTATTTTTTCTACCACTAGTTAGCATAAAAAAGCTGAGATTTGCATAAAATTCAGGAAGACAACATTATGTGATGTTGTCAAGATAGACCTTTTTCACAAACATGGCTGACGTACTTCTTCTGCAGGGTAAAGATCGGCATCATCGTTTCCAGCAAGAAGCCAACTTTCTGTTGCCTCCGACTCTCTGACTCTATTTTGTGTTTCAACATAGTGTGTAGGCTAACACATGCAGGTGTTGTCACTGACATGTCTTTCTGTTTCTGTTGTTTCAGATGACTATAAAAAAATAATTTTATTGTGGGTCACAAAAAATAAGTGATCACAGGTGGAGGCCACAGGAAGTTGGTTTCTTAACATTGCTGGCAATGGTGAGAACTGGCCTATATCCTGCAGAAGTAGGTCAGCCATGTTTGTGAAAAAGGTTGATTACAACAATGATGGATGTGTTTCATTATAAAATTTCCCTGAACATTGACTAACAGCTGAATTTCAACCCCTTTTTAACTGACTGGATTCTCTATATTTTGGAAATATTGAATGATGAAATTCAATGTTTGTTTGTTTTGAAAATCTATGAAACTCTTTATATGGTCAACTAAGTTTGATTTGATTTCTCATTGCCCTTCACCTAAAGGAATGGATTTCATCAGTTGGGAGACAACAGTCGGACCGTTGTGCTCTTGAGCGAGACATTTTATCCTTTACCGTATACTCAGATATACTCCTCCTTTCCTCAGTAATGCACCTTTAACATACTCAGTACAGTTTGGTTTCATGTCTGTCACCTTGTGGGCGATGGCTGCTGATGCTCCAGTGATGCCGCCGGCTGCAGCCACGCCCACCCCGACTGCGCTCAGGGCCAGCGAGGCGCCCATGGTGAACGGGGACAGAATCACGCCTGCCGCCACCGCCACGCCTCCCAACGCACCTGTAGCCCCTCCTGTGATGCCAGCGATCTTCGTCCCCTTCGAAACCTCAACATTTAAGGGAATTTAGTTGAATGGATGTCAAATGAATTGCGAACTGAACTGAATGTATCTGACATACAAGTGGGCAAGGTTTGTCAAAAGTATCCACATTTATGTTATATTTTAGACATTTAGGTGACGATCCCACTTATTTCAATAGCAATTGCAATAGTGGAATAAACTTAAATTCATAGATTGCCAAAATCATAAGCAACCAAAACTCAGGAGGCCAAGAGTCAGAGCCAAATTGCCCAGAAAATAGTTGCAACAAATATTCTTTTGACCCAAGAACATTTCTGTATTGCAGTGCCTGTAAAGAAATAAGAGCCAGTTAGTAAAAGTATTTGTATTTTTTAAATCAAGGAAGGGGCAAAATTAGGTGCAAGTAGAGGATGAGAGCAGAGGAAAAGGAGATGAGAAAAGGAGGGACGTATCTCAGCCTTAAGATCATCTCTGCCCTGTTGTTAGTCAATGGAAATAAAAAAAAAAAAGCTTTGTTTTATTGCCAAGAAAGCTATGGGAAAGCCAGTGCTGAAGTGAATGCCTTGACAGATTTGATTTACAACCTTATGACTGAATCAACTGCGGCCCACATGGCCTCTGTGTTGTCATCATTACCTTGTCTAAGTTGTCAGCGATGCTGAGCAGCTCATCAATGTGGTTCTTCAGGGTGCCGCCGTGCTGAGTCAGCAGGACGATGTATAGCTGGATCGCATTGTAGATCCGCCGAGCTTTGACTGTGATGATCCTGGAACGGATTATAAGAGCACTTCACCATATTATTATAATACAGCAGGGTTTTAGTCAACACCACCTTAGTCGAGTCCAATCAACTGCTAGACCAGGGGCCAGTTGCATAAAGCTAGTTTAAGACTGTCTAAGCCTAAAACTGGTCTTAGATTCTCAGGTTGGACTAGGCTAATTAAGACTGTCTGTTACTTAAATATTACGACAGACTTATTTTGAGGTAGGAAAGATAGCCACCTTCCCTCTGGCTAATCTTGATTTAAGAATTTTGTTGTTATGGCAACGAGTCTGCCAAACTGTCAGAGTGGGAAGTTTAAATACTGAAGCTGTTTCATACAAGATGGCAAATCTCCGGTTTTTGGAAAGAGCCTGAAGAAGAGAGAGAGTCTATAGAGACAGAAACAAGCTGTTAGAGATCTACAACAATCAAGAAGTAGTAGGAACAGGTAAATATAAGTGTCTATAGCAAGTTTGACTTAAGGTCACATTTAAGTCTAAGACTAGGTCTATCTTTATGCAACTGGCCCCAGGTGGAGTTCAAGTCAAGACTGAGACCAGAAAAAATCTTAACAATCTCATTCAAGGCCAAGACTAAAATAGGCAATAAACAGTGTGCATGTCATTCCAGATGTAAAATCAAGGCAGCAGTAAACATGTCGTCCCCCACAAATGATGCAGGCAGCCCTCGGCCAATCACAAGATGCATCATCCCTCCAAGTTTCATCAAAATTGAACCAGAGGTGTAGCACTTGTGGCCTTTCAAAGTTTGAAATTTATTAATTATAGCGCCCCCATCAGTCCAATCAATGTATATTTTAAAATGCCAGAACACAGCGCCAAAATGAGTCATCCCTCCAAGTTTCATCAAAATTGCACAAAATGGTGTCTGAGATATTACGGTTGAATTAAAAAGTTTGATCTTTAATTATAGCGCTCACATTAGGCCAATCAGAGTAATCATCAGAGTACATCTCAATGTGCGTAGCAAATTTCCATCAGTCCGACTTGATGGTGTAGGTGTTAGGGCTTTTCAAAGTTAGACATTTTTACCTTTAATTATAGGGCCCCCATCAGGCCAGTGAGCGAATCAATGTGCTTTTTATAAATGCTGGGACAAGCATCAACAAAGATGCATCATCACCTCAAAGTTTCACCAGTGGGCTCTGAGATATAACCTGATATCATGATTCACAAGAGGGGTCAGAGGTCATGAGCAGCCAGGAGCAGCACTCCCGAAGCTGGCAGGGACTCAGTGTCTTCGTCAAGGAAACTTCAAAACAGATTAACACCTTGGCTCTCATTGAAGATCAATATTTTTTTCATAATAGCAATAACAAAATAAGTAAATTACTTACTTTGTTTCTTCCTTCCCTTTAAGTTTGTGCTCCTTTGACAGGCATTCCCAAGCTGAAAGTCAATAAAATCACAACCAAACACTGTAAGAAAACAGAATATCAGTTCAAACACCTTTCTTTAAAACTGGTTTTCTCACTCACTTGTCACTTTCTTCCACCAATCCATCAGATAGTTGGCATCCTGGTGGAAGATTGGAGTAAAGATATTTGAGAGGTAATTCACAATGCCACAAAAATCACTATATTTGTAGTCACAACGGCTTCTCATGGTTGTAAAATGATTACCAGGGTTTCATTTTGATATGTGCTGTCCCGCTGGCCTCTCACAGGAGGCTTGGTAGGCGGTGGAGGAGGCTGCACTTCACAGCTATACGTCGATTGCTGTTGAACCACAACCTAAAAAAATGACAAATTCTGTTTCAGCTTTAGTGAATCTACTTGTATGACCATCATTTGTAGCTGTGATCATACATGTTGTAGAAAGGCAGTCTGAGGGTTTCATTTCATCCTTTCCTTGCTTTACCTTGTGACTTTTCTTCCTCGTCACTACATTCTCATAGATTGGATAATCAGTGACGTCATTTGTCCCTTCGTAGATTGTGACCTGATTGAAGAAATAATAAAAAAAAGTTTTTCTCAACACATATTCCAATTACCCATGGTGTAACTGATAGATCTTTTACCATCATTACTCTCATCAATTGGCTCATATCGATCAAATTTGGAATGGAGGAAAATATTTTACAATGTTTCAAAATGGGACGTAGCAACATTTTGTGTCTACTTTCTTCAGAATCAGTGTTTTGTATATTTTCATATTCACTCTGCACAGGAGCATAATCACATTTCAAGATGTGGTGTGGATGGAGACTGTTTTCCCTCACCCTCTGCATTGTGTGAGTGATCACAAGTCCTTGATTTGCACACATAGGACCCATGCAAGCTGGATTATAAACAGCAGGAGGCCCAAGAGGAGCAGATGGAACCAGCTGCTTATCCTCCTCTGTATCACTGATCTGCAGGACAGGATTTCATTGCATAAATAAGTAATAGCTTATTTAGAGTTTTTTCACAATGGCAGTCTCACTTTTTAGTTAATTATTGGATATTTCTCTTGAAGAAAACATGACAGGCTAAGATTAAAAACCTCCTGGAAAAACCATGCAACAGCAACTTTGGTATTTTTTTCTTACCTGAATTGAAAGTCTACATGAATGTATATTTGACCCTTGGGCCGTTGGAACCTATTTAAATGCTATTGTATATTTTTGAACAATGAGGCGTCAATGAGAAAATGAAAGCTATTTTCTTCATGCCTGAAAAACATAGAAGGAATAGTTCACCTCCAGATGAAAATTCAGTCATTAACACTAGGTCAGTCGATCTAAAGCATAAAATGTCTATAAAATTACTCCAAAAATCTCATGCAGCATAATCCAAGTGTTTTGCAGCCAAATGATTCCACTGTGGCTCTAAAAGTCCAATATTTACCTCACTATGTCCAATATTTTCCTCACTGACCGTGCTCTGTCAGTGAGGAAAATATAGACATTTGATGGACATTTTATGCTTCTTTTGGAGCTGTAAAAGACGGCTGTTAAATTCAATAGGAGAGGGCTGAGATGAGACTATGGGGCTTAACTTGCTGCATGTTTAATGGTCCTATAAACTTCACTGGGGTTTCGGCTGACCTGTGGATAATGACTGAATTTTGATTTTGGGGTGAACTATTTCTTTAACAGAGGGGTAGAGTTTGCCCGACAACATCTATGTGCCATAACATCACACAGAGATACCTTTGCTATTTGCAGACTGTTGTTCTGAGTGTCACATCCTCCTGAACTCCTTCTGACTGTCCACTTCTTTGGAGCCACAGGCGGCGGCGAGCTGGCCGCACCTGGCTGAGTGTGAATGGAAATAATTACAATATACTGTATCATCAGAGCTTCAATATCTGACAGAGTATCAAATGCTAGTGTGAAAGATACAAAGGGCTACATTGTACATTTTATTTTTTGTTAAATTATTCAATAATATTTTGTTGCAAATTAATTCTTCATGTATCCCAGAGTTTCTCCTACCATTGAATCTGAGTTGATATCTGATTTGTAGAGCAATGGCTAAAAGTACAAACGGACTGTTTTGTTTGTTTGTTTGTTTGTTTGCTTTATCAAGTATGCTTTAGTTACTTTTTTCACACAATGTTGAAAGTGTCTGTTAATGAAATCTCCTTTGGGGAGAGAAAATAAATGATTGTTTAAAAATGTTTTGAAAAGTTGAATTGTATATTATTGTTTGAATATTTTTTTTTTTTAATTACATTGTTTGGATTGCCTAATGTATCATTTTGATGTGTAATGTAATTCTAAAGTATAGTAATATTACAGTAGTGGCTGGAAACTACAGTACAATACCATAAAATACAAACAGACCAAATTGAAGAATACAGTAAACACTGTTTTGTAGTAATATTGCTCTATTTACTGTACTTTGAGTTACAGTTCCTGTAAATCATAATACAACAACTTGCTAGCAGTAAGTTACTGTAAATATTCAGGGAAATGGTTTACAGTGATCGGCCTTCAAATTCCCATATCATTTGAACCCTAGTTGAACATTTGAACCCTAGCCTCAAGCATGAGCATGTTGACTGAGGAACATACAAGTCTGGTCTCATTACAGAGACATTAGACAGCACTGCTGAGGCTGCAGTTTACTGAGCACCAACCTGTGGTGAATATGTAGGAGACTGGGGAGTGTAGCTCCACTTCTTACTGACTGGAGGGAAGGTCCTGGGCCTGGGGACTGGTGGCTTTGGCTACAGGAACAGACTGAGTATCATTCAACCAGGTCTTACAACAGCTTCACTTTAGTATACGTACATCTATCAGACCTGGGCCAAACAGGACCTGCAAATAACTTGGGAGTATTTGTTTAAAGCTGCCCAGAACAACAGATGGGTGAAGTTAATCACACAGGATAATGTTAGCAAATGCAAAATGTTTACACAATCACAGGATTGTATAAAGAAGGTATTAGGAAACTAAAGCATTAGTATATTTCTTGTGATTGACAGCTGACATTATTTTAATTTTCCTGATGCAGATCCTCACACACATGGCACTCTAAGTAGGTGGAAACAAGCACCCAGAACACAGAGAATTATTTCCAAACACTATTGACCAGGTGTAGAAATTTCACTGACATTTTTACACATTTTTTTTTTATAGACATTTTTACAATGTTTTCCCTCAGCTGAAATCTGTGGTAGTAGGTTGGGAAAGTAAAGTGGGGAATTTGTGCACATTTCATTTACAGGAACAATGGGTTAGAGAGATATCAAGCGATTCTATATTTATTATGTATATACTGTATATATATGTATATTCAATCAGAAAACACCAAAGCAACTGCCTTGCAAAGTTTCACCAAATTATCTTGTGCAAAGGCACAAATATGATCAAGACAAAAATCTACATTCCTAATCTGTGACTCGCCCTCAGAGCCGTCTCCTGTATTTATCAAGGTAGAATCAGCTAGAATGCAAGAAGACAAAGCTGTAGCTTGGTCTTGTCAGGTGAGCCAAACAAGTACAATTATGTTTGTGGTTCAGTAATTTTGCCATCGATGCTGTCAAATCTTGTTTAGTGGTTTCACTTTCACTCTGACCAAAACTCTGATTATGATCAGTTTCTGTAGGTTGTTGGTATTGGAAACTGGCCAACATACAAATTAAAACACTATTCATCCATTTTCTCAAGTATTGAAGAAAGCAAATACAAGGCAACAAGGACAACTAACATTCAATAATGTAAACACAACATGGCTCACAGAGTGGAAGGACTCTGGTGGATTAGAGTTAAGTGTTAATTGCAATAAAGGGAAGCAATTGTTGGCAATTGCTTCCTCAGATAAAACACTGTAATACTCAGTATCAACGATGTGTTCAGATCTGTTCAAACACATTCATTAGACTATGATTATCCTGTCTGGCGTAAACCTGCAGGCTTACCAAAATGCTTGAGAGTGATTACAGACTCCTGCAAGTTCAATTTAAAACTTTTAAGACTTTTTCTTAATGCAAATAAAACTAAAATGACTAATTTCATCCCCAAAAATAAACATGAAGAGTATCAGAGTAGACTTCTGTGCAACAAAGGAGACTTCTCACCAGAAGAGAACTGAGAAAAAGCATTTTTTTAGGTCTCTTAAACTGTATTTAAAACTCAAAGGCAATACTAAACAATATTAAAGACATTTCAAGGCCTTGAATTTAGTGAATAGTTTAAAACACTGAAATGAAACTACTCAGAAAATGAAACTAATCTTAAGTAGTAAGTAAAATCTTAAGAAATAAGTCACTCAATTCAGTCAGCTTATTACTTAGGTCTTACCTGTGCCATTGTTGTTCCTACTGTATTATACTCAGTCTGTTAGTACTATTTTTTACTGTGATTAACTTTGCTTTGAGTTATGAGTGCTGATCGCTTGGCGGAGCCTTGAAATCTCATTTCATTTTCATTTTCATCATTCATTTCCTTCATTCATTTAAATGCCAACCTCTCTGCTCCATCTGGTTGATCAACTTCAGGATAAAGGTTAGACATGGAAATGTGTAATGTCTCTGTTCAAACTGGACTCCACCTGCTGTATTCCTGTTGTATACACAGCATCAGCCTGTATATGACAAATTCAAAATGCTGATATATCCAGTTTGGAGAAAGAATAATCAGCCAAGAATTCATCATTGGATATTTCTAAAAATTTTTAAAGCTGTAGTAGCCGTAACTGTTTGAAAAATTTGGACTTCAATACCCAGAAATCATGTAACATGACGTCAGTGAACTGCACATCAATTTGTAAAATGTTATTTTTCAAATAGTGGATATCTCTTTCTAGAACATCACACTTCATATCTAAATCAGACCTTGATACTTTGCCAGTCCACACACCCTGACACCCTGACTTAATACTGTGTTCATATATAATGTTAATGTTATAATGTTAATTCTTTGGCCTGTTCCTCTGGAAAGACTCTGCAAAGTTGTGATAAAGTTGTGATTGTGGCATTATTAGTGCTGAATAAAACACTGATGCAGTGCACATCCTGAAGGTTTTCCCGTCCTTTAACATTAAAAACACCCATAAAAAATGACCCATTAAGAATTGCTGTGAAAAACCCATTTGCATGTACATTTATTCTCTTTTACAACTTATATGACAATATGAATAACAAAGTCAACCTGGCTATAACACAATTATGAAAAAAAAAAAAAAATTTTTTTTTTTTGAAAAATCAATGTGTTTAAACTCCCCCTGGCCAATTTCAGAAATGTCTTGAAATCATTGATTTACCGAGCAAAATGGGAGTCACAACCCTACCAACTGAAACAGGCACAATGTTCATTCTGACTGGAATTGAGACTGGTGGAGAGAGTCAGACATCACTTACTGATATGAAGAATATTCAGAAGAGCTCATAGATATGAATGAGGTGACTGGAGGTGAGCTTTAAGGATTTCAATAAAACATTTTCTTGTGTCTGAAACTTTTATCTACAAATCTCAATTAGGTGTCATCTTCAACATGTGAACAGAAAGTGAGTGAAATCAGATCTCATTCCAGCAATTTTTGTTCAAGTTTCATACCAAATTGAAGTATGCATTTAAATAAACTGAGGCCTTCACTTATAAAGTGACTGGTGGCTTTGTGTTGGCTGCACATTATAGATAACTAGAACATAGTTGCGGTTTTGAGGAAATCTAAATATATTTGAAATATTAACTGATGAATTTCAAGCAGCAATTTTTCCAAAATGGACACAGAACATTTTGGAACAAAACTCTTGATATTGAAAGTCCTTTAGAACCCAATGCCTGCAGCCAGTCATGTACCTCGATCTTATGAATGCAAACATATTATTGGTCAGGTAGGAAGTCACTGTGTGGATGTTACAGCTTATACAATATTTCCACCTGACAGTTTCTCCTTTTAATGTTGAGCCATGTTAAGTGGAACAATCAGCAAAACTTTGGGAACCTAAAACCAAAACCACTGCTCTCTCATCGCTCAGAGCCTGGTCCAGAAATCCACTTTGTCGCTTCAGATCCACAAAACACAGCCCCGGTGTTTCCACTGAGTCCGCAGTGTCTTTGCGTTTGGGTGCGCTTTATTTCTTATCCTCCACGGTCCGGCCGAAGTATTCCTTCTGGAACCTCTGGAACTCCTCCTCTGTGAACAGGGACTGGGTCTCCTCGGCCTTCTTGGCGGGACGTTCCACACGGTTCCTGGACTGCCTCCCTGTATTCTGGTTCAGGATCTGAAGTGAGACAGAGACCAAGTAGATACTGTAGCGCAAACTCGCGTGCATATGGTCAGGACAACACAGAAAAGATAAGGGGGAAATGTAGGGAAACATTAGCAGTGAGTCAACGTTGGGTGTCAACAAATGTTTAAGTTTTAGGTCTGTGCTCAATAAGATGCATGCTGATTGTGGCTGGGCAGTAAAACTCTCAAGTGAATCTGGTGGCAAGGTGGCTTAGTGATTAGAGAGGCCTTCTTGCAACTGAAAGGTCACAGGTTTGATCCAAGCCACAGACAATTTTTCTGTAGACGTGTCCTTGAGCAAGACACCGAACCCCATACCTGCTCACCCGCTCATCGTTAAGTTGCTCTGGATAAGAGCGTCAACAAAATGCCTCAAATGAACTGAATCACCTTCTTTGGTCCAATTGTCAAACTTTTCAAGAAATGGCAAGATCCTTGAATGTGATTCCCTTTTGTTTTACTGCCTGTTATTAATGATAATGTTGGTTGTTGTTTAATGTTGTCTGCCTGTTATGTCCCTTAATGTTGAATGTTGAAAAAAAAACAGGACAACAGCACTGACAGTAGCTGTGAAAGGCGAGTGGATGGAAGCCTTCCTTACCTTCATGGTGTCAGACTGTGTGGTTTTGTAGCCCGATTCCATGAAGTACTTGAGGTTTGCACTCATCTGACTCTTCTTCTGCTTCTTCCTGAACTCCTCTGTCATGAACACCAAAGAAGACGATGGAGTTAAGAGAAAATCTGACCGTGGCGGTTTGGTCAAGTAGATGTTGTAATATGACACAAATACCATGACAGTTATACAACAACACAGATCTTGCAGGAGCAAATTTAACGCATTTTCAATCATGATGGACGGACCGATACTTTCAGTGTTACTGTGAACCTGTGTGTACACACACTGAAGCCAATAAAACAAGAACAATACATGACAGAAACTTAATACTAACACCACAGGTTCCTCCTATAGAGTGGATGATCTGATTAGATTTTGGAGGACCTTGCGGCATAAATTTGCATATTACGAGTAAAAAAATAAAAAAAAAATATATATGACGATATGGCACACGTATGCAAAATCACGTTAAGTCATCGAACTAGCATGTTTATCCCATTGAAATGAATGGTAATGTTAGGTGTGATGTGAAACAAAAATGAAATTTTCAGATAATATTCCTTAAAACGTTTGTAAGAGTTTTTAAATGAAATTTGCTTGTTATCATCAGTTTAGACAGCAGAATTGTGTCATGATATCTCAAAATCACCATATCATGACGATATGATACCACTGAAATACGATAAATGATAATATTGAAATATTGCCCAGCCTTATGAATAATATTTAAATTGTTAAAATGACCAGTGTCCCCCTTTAAAAACGCTCCGTGACAACAACCAGACTGACCCACAGCAGACTTGACCCTCTTGTCTTTGGCGGTGGCTTTGCTCTTGCCGGGGCCGAGGCGTCCCTGCAGCCGCCTGACCTGCCTGGTCACTCCCTGCCGCCTGCTGCTCACCAGATCCATCACTTTGGCATTACTGGGGGTCTGCTGCTGCTTCTTGGCCTGGCTCCTCTTAACCTTACTGACATCTGAGAGAGAGAGAGAGAGAGAGAGAGAGAGAGAGAGAGAGAGAGAGAGAGAGAGAGAGAGTCAGACTTATTCCATTAACAAGACATTCTACTAATGCAGAGAGAGAAGTGAGTTTATTCATGTATGTATATAAATGACAGTAAAAAGAAAACATTACAAGATGATGATAATTAATACTTATATATAAATGTTCACTAACAGTGGAGGACAATTGGTGTTCATTCTTGAATTGTTGTGTTGGTTAAGTAAACAGGTCTAAATAAAGATTACTTAATTATGACATAGACTACATATTATATAGGCCTATATGTAGAGAGAACAATGACAAAAAATGTGTCTGATTATCTGTGTAGTAGTAACTGCTTCACCCTTTTTGAGCAATTAAGGGGAAAGATATATATTTTAACAGTAAGTTTAATGTTTCCCCTACTGAGACGGCAGCAGTGAGGAAACAGTTAAACCATGTCTGTTTAATGTCAAACCTTTGCGCGGTGATACTAAAATTCACTTCAAAGTCTATTACTCGGCAACAGACTAGTATTTTGCAGTGTGCGCAGGATATCCAGCATTGCTAAGGTTAGCCAACTGTTAGCTAGCCAAGTAAGAGGCTACATTTAGTCTGAAGTAAAACTGACCTTTAATATCGTCGCTTAGCAACTCCAGTCCTCTTCTTATCATTGACGCCGACATCCTGCTTTAATATGAAGGTTTTATTTACTAATTACATCGATATGAGTCTGTCTCTTTACTTGTTTCAGAGCACTGTACAGCAAACATGTGAGTCCATCAACATCCGGTGAGCTGTGCAGTCAGTGTGCACCGGTGAAACCAACCGGGTGGAAAACACTGTAACAGGCTCGATGTTCCGACCTGGCATCTTTTACCCGATCTTTGACCCTAACAGACTACTACTACTACTACTACTACTACTGATAATAATAGTAATAATAATAATAATAATAATAATAATAATAATAATAATAATATAATATAATATAATATAATATAATATAATAATAATAATTATTATTATTATTAGATGAATCTTGAGGCAATTAGAGCAAATTAGGCCGTGGAAGCAGCAAAATAAGGTAGCCTACAGCAAAGCGTTTCAACTTCAACCTGATATTTAGAATTGGTCACAACAAAAGTAAACATTTTGTTTCGAACAGCATGTAACATTAATTCACAAGGAATGGTGGCACAAGAATACAAGGAATGTGTTGCATAAACTCACAGATTAACAGAGAGAGCGTGTTATAGTGTGTTATACGTGTCTTAGCCCACTGGAACATGGACATGGACTAGACAGACAAACAATTCAGGTTTCTGATCATAAGATAAATCAAAGAATAATTCAGGTATGATAATGCTGCATATCACATGATCTGGTTGTGTTTCCTAAAAGACTTATTGTTGCCTAATGTTATTAGAAATCCAAATCCAGCGTGGGCCAGAAATTGAAATAATCAGTTACACCACTCGTTACTGGGGAAAGTAAGTAAGTTACAGTAACGTGTTACTGTAACGGTCACCGCCCCCAGTCAGTCACCTCCAGCTGCTGCAGGCTGAGCTGAGGGCGTGCTGTCTGTCGGTTCTCTCTCTCTCTCTCTCTCTCTCTCTCTCTCTCTCTCTCTCTCTCTCTCTCTCTCTCTCTCTCTCTCTCTCTCTATCCACATTCCTGCCCTGCCTCTCTCTACCAGGCTCAACCTTTGGCACGGGGTTCGGCTGTGTTAGGCTGACTCTATACAATTGAAATAAGCCTGATATCCTGTCCCGGCTGCCTCTCCAAATTCACCATGGCGCTTCAAGCAAGAGCTCTGGTCGCCTCCAAGTGGCTTGCCGAGGCCGTGAAGGTCCAGGGCAAAATGCGCATCTTGGACACTTCGTGGTATTTGCCCAAACTGCGGCGCAACGCAAAGAGCGAGTTCAAGAAGAGGCACATCCCGGGCGCAGCGTTCTTTGACATAGACCAGTGCTGTGATAAAACTTCTCCCTTGGATCACATGCTGCCGTCCGAAAACTTTTTCGCAGATTACGCGGGTAATTTGGGCATTGACAGCGACACGCACGTCGTGGTGTACGACGCCAGCGAGTTCGGCGCGTTCTCGGCGCCCCGGGTGTGGTGGATGTTTCGGGTGTTCGGGCACAGCGCGGTCTCGTTGCTCAACGGCGGGCTCAGGAACTGGGAGCTGGAGGGTCTGCCGGTGAGCGACCGGTACGTCAGACCCGCGCCGACCGAGTTCAAAGCCTCAGTGAACCGCTCCTGGATCAAGACCTATGAGGATATTCTGGATAACCTGGACGCCAAGAGGTTCCAGGTGGTGGACGCCCGGCCTGCAGGCAGGTTCCGCGGACTGGACCCTGAACCCAGAGACAGTGAGTAGACTGCAGTCCGGTCCTCATGTTGACTCAGTTCTATTGCATTTAGCTTTGATGCAACCTGCAGTTTCCAAAGTGAAGAGACACCTCTTCACTGGTCATATCACAGTTTATATACCAACTTTGTCATAGAAACTGTGATATGAACCAGAGGCGTAGCTAGAAAATTATGGTCCCTCCGCTTTCCTGTCACCCCCACGCCACCTTCTATCATCTCTATCAAACCATGCACAACTCAATCACACCTACACACATTCATTTACTGATCAATTATAGAACACACAACCTAATTTCTGGGTTTCTGATAGCGCTTATCGGCTGTGGGCTATACCATAATTTTGAGAAAACTTCATTTGTTTGCAATCCTGAATATTTCACCCAAACCCTGTTTCAAAACCAGAGCAGTGTGAAATAAAAGTATAAAATCGTTGTGAATATATACTTAAGGACCACTAAAGTCAGCACCTCTGTTCCCCCCACATAGTCACCACAGGATGGGACACCAGTGACACAAGTGCTGATGAGGATGGTGGTGATGATAATGATGATGATGATAACTTTTGCTCTAACCAGTGTTGTTGGAAGTGTAGCTCAGTAGTAAATTCTGCCAGGCTTTGGGGTTTGATTCTCACCCATGCTAAAAATATATGCACTCGGTACTGTAAGGTGCTTTGGGTGAAAATGCCCCAACAAGCAGCACAATACTTAGAAAGACTAGGCTTCAGTATCGAATCAAACAGTTTAGTTCTATTGTAACAGGCCATCGCTGGGTGTAATATAGGCTAGTCATTTTGCTTGTGAACCTATTTTCTTTTATCTTTCTGAGTTGAGCACAAACTTGCTGAATTGAGTCTTGCCAAATTAGCTCTTTGGTTGTCAACATGTTAAGTCGTGCAGAAGACCCAGGTGACTATCTTGTTTTGCTCTTTCCCCTTAGTTTACTTAAGTAATGTATTTACTCAAGAAACAGCTTATTCAGGGCAACATGACGTCCACAGCTGCCATCTCTGAGATAATGAGTTGCAGTAAGTTTGTTACATAAGCCGTTTTAAATCATTACACAATAGACAGATCATTATGACAGTTTTCAGTGCTTGCAACTATTTCCTTTTATAATCTTAGCTTGTGTGTGTTTAACTAGATACTAAAGCAACACATTTTAGTCTTTAAATAACAAATATCCTGTTCCTTATAGTCAGATAATGAGTTACGCTCAACGGCTGTCCCATTTAGAACTAATCCAGGATTATTGATTGTATTGATCGAGTTAGGTGTGTTTAAGGCACACCATTTAGACTTAGACCTATTCATTGATCAGATTAGGAGAGGAGATATGAGACCAGACATGCTGACTTGCCACAAGGCAGCAGGAGCTGTAATCAGCGAGGCGAACTCCTGTAGAGTTTTTCCTTTTCACTGCTACTGTGCTGTACCCATACTCCATACTATATGTGTATGGTGTGATACGAGCACCCTTTAGTTTTGCATTGAGTTACTGAGCAATTGTGTTTGTTGTTGCATGTCACCAACATAATAACAAGATTCCTGTCAACACCCTTTGAAGCTGGGTCTGTGCCAGTATCCTTCCCAGCATGCCTCCAGTTCAGTGGCTCTCAACCGTGTGCCAGAATGACACGAGAGTCTGCAGGTTTTCATTCCAACCAGACACCACAGCAGCTGATTTCACAGATTATTTCCTCCTCTCTTGTGCTAATCAGCGAAATCAGGTTCTGTTTTGTTTGGTTGGCATGAAAACCTGCAGGCTCTTGGGTCACGATTGCACATGATTGACAACCGCTGCTCCAACTTCCCTGTTAACTCACCTGGATTGTGCACAAAACATGATGGAGCACGGCAACAGTAACCATGACACTGTTGCGGCGCCCCATATTGGTTGATTGCACAAATGATGTCATCACCCCTCGGGGCAATCAGTAAGTAAATGAAAAGACTCAGGGGATGAAGTGGGTGTTAAGAAACTCAAAATAGTGGAAAATCTGTTACAGCGTACACTGATGATCCTGGAGCCAAATTTGGATATGTGCATAACTGGTTATTAAAATTTGACCTGTAATTGTAACAACCCCCTTGGTCTTGTCAGTGTCATTTTGAAATGAAGGAACACAGTGGTGAGATGCATCATTCCCCCTAAGTTTCATCAAAGCCCGATCAGTGGTGTCTGAAATATCGCACATAAAAGACAGAGGGATGATCGAACAAACAAATGAAAGGAGGGAGACCGAACCACTGCACCTCCCACGATCCCACAAAATCAAAACAAAAACATGGCATTCTGTTCCAGTAAGGGTTTGGCACGGTACAGTCATGCAGTGGAAAAACCGTAATGATCTGCTGAGTCGACGACTTCCTCGTATGTAGACTTAGCTCTGTTTGCCCCGGACAAACACACAGGCAGGCGGGTCCACAGGCAGAAATCACTGAAGAACACATAAGCAAAGCAAGCAGACAGCAGCACGCTCGCATAACCATGCATTTTATACACTCACTGAACCGTAGGCACACACATACACACACACACACACACACACACACACACATACACACACCCTCTCTGGAGGACAGTAGCAGGTAGACTGAAGTGAGCTGAATTCAGATATTGCCTGCTGTTCACTGGGTGTAAACTGTTGATCTTTACAGATACTGGGCTGCACATGGAGATAAGGCACCAAGAGTATATGCCTTATCTCAGACATAAACCACACACACACACACACACCTACATACATACACACTCAGTAGGACACACACTCACGGATGCACACACAGTCTAAAAAGCTTTGATGCAGGTCTTACGTGACATCTGTGCCCATCCATGGGTTAAACTCCATTTGTGAGAGCAGCCTCTGCAGTGAACTTTGACCTCAAGCATGTTGGCTGTTGTCATGAAAAAGAGACCATGTTGTATATAATGTACAGTACCTGAAGTGCTCTAAAATGACTCTAGAGATGGGACGATATATCGAAATTCAATATATATATATATATATATACATATACATACACATATATAATGTGTGTATATATATATATATATAATGAGCTACATTTTATTCTGCTGTAGTAATCACAAATGAGACTCTTTTTATGTTATTTCTCCTTAGTTTAACCAGGTGAGTCCCATTGAGATGTCCATCTCTTTTGCAGATATTACAATATAAAATACAATACAAAACCACAATATACAAATTTCAAGGTATACATACAAATATACAAATTACGCAGTATACATTCTCAAGTAAAACAGCTGCAAACCTCAGTTGTTTTACTTGAGAATTGCGATGAGATGAATTGAGACAGCTTGCCCTCACAATTTCATGAACTCCGTCAAAATTATGTTATTTACACTTTGTAAAGACACTTTTAAATTGTTTACATTCTAGCAGCCAGTGCAATTGCTAGAAAGATTTGTGGCTCAAAAATAAACACAGTTCTACACACTCAGAGTTTGTTGTCATTGGACTTTTATTTATTACATCGTATCGTGGTTGTATCGAATCATGAACCCCTTATTGTGTGTCGAATCTTATCATGAGATAAGCATATCGTCCCGTCCCTAATAAATTCTAAAGATATCCTCTTGACACACAGCAGCTCACTCTTCCTCCTCTCTCTCTCTCCCTGGCTGACAGACACGGAGCCCGGACACATCCCCGGCTCCATCAGCATGCCCTTCCACTCCTTCCTGTCTCCGTCGGGTCACTTCCTGCCCCAGGAGGGCCTGCGGGCGCTGTTTTCCCGGGCGGGGGTGGACCTCAGCCGCCCCATCTGCGTCTCGTGCGGCTCGGCGGTGACGGCGTGCCACGTGACGCTGGCGGCCCACGAGTGCGGGCACCCGGGGGTGTCGGTGTACGACGGCGGGTGGTCGGAGTGGTTCACCCGCGCCGTGCCCGAGCACGTCATATCTGAAGGACGAGGGAAACACTTGTGATTGGCTGAGGACATCAGGACGGACGGCTGATGGACACTTGTTATTAGTTAGGATCAGCGTGGGTTTGGATGACAAGAAAAGAAGTGTGAGAAGAAGAAATGTACCTCCTCCACCACTAAAAAAACAAACCATGAGAGTGGAGATTTTTTTTATTCCAAAGAGAAGAACCAACAATATGTGAATGTTAAATCAATTTTGAAGCTGTAAAAGGTTTGTTTACATCTGTAATGTTTACGTATATTGCAATAAAACAGAGCTGAATTTTGAATGATGATGATTAATAAGAGTTGAGAGCGTTGCCCAAAGCTTATTTTCCATGCAGTCCTCTTTGTGTAAAATATGTGAATATCTTTATTGGGGCTTTAAGCTTTATAGATGGGACACAAAACTGATCTGAGAACAGAGTCCAGTTAGGCCGACTGTGTGCTTTGAGGCTGAATGTTGGACTTTGGACCTTGGAGCTGAGAAATCAGAATGATTAGACAGTTACACACAGGGGTTTCCCTCCAAAATGAGATATCCACTATTTGAACGAAAAGTGACTCCTGCTCTTATAAAATGATTGATGGCACAATATAACAGCAAACTATAATAGCTTTTAAAAGATATTTGGTATAGCTGATACAATGCTTTTTTACAGAATCCTCCATATTTTAGAAATATTGAATGATGAATTTCAGGTACAGATTTATTTCCCCCCAAAATTGATGAATAGCATTTTAGAATAGACTCTTCATTTGGATGGCTCATTAATTTTTTTCTGTGCCAAATAAAATGGCAATAGAGTACTTTTTTGTGCTAACATGTTAGTTTTTCAATTCTTGTAATCCATTATTTACTTTTTAAAATGAAAATGTTCCTTTAATTTTTCATTCAGATTGTTTTATTTTTGTTAGTGGAAATGTAATAAAGTAGAAAAAGTGAAAATCCCACATCTTGTGCAGACAACATGCTGTTAATTGAAAAAAACACAATCTAATCCTGCTTGATGTAAATGAGATTGGCTGACTGTTTTAAAAACAAAGCAACAGTTTATTGCATTTGAAAACAATGATCACAACACACTTGGCAGCACAAGGCATATTTCTACAGCAGGTTTTTGAAGTGGGTAACAAAAGTACTCTACAATAAAGAGTAACTTTGTGAAGTAACTAGTTACTTTTAAGGCAAGCCACAAAGTAAAGTAACAGATTACTTTCAAAAGTAACCTTCCCCAACACGGCCCCAGGCGTGCAAAAGGGGAAGAACATGGTCTAAAAAAAAAACTAGCAATGGGAAGTGAAAAATGTATGTAATTTTTGTCTTCAGGCTTATAAAATCCCACCCTCTGTGACCGAGTTAGTAATTTTTTGTTTCCCTGCATTGTCTAACTAAAGGTTTTTCCCAGAGCAGAGCACACACTGTCTCTGTTGGGGAATTTGTGCAGAAAGAACCCAACAAGAAGTTGGCCGGAGTATTTTCCCTCCACTGTACCAGTCCAAGGGAGTAACGGTCGTGTCACAGCCCCAACTGGTTTGTGTATGTGTGCATTGTGTGTGTGTGTGTGTGTGTGTGTGTGTTGATCTGATAAAGAAATTATTTCTGTTATCTCCCTGTGTACATGAGGACCACTGGCATGCTGCTAGAGATAGAGAGACACACGGGGCCATCATCACTTACACACACACACACACACACACACACACACACACACACACAGCCTATCTTAAGCCATACAAACTCCTCTCACTGTCTTATTAATGTGTGAAACGCTAATAAAAATATAAAACTCCACCCATCTCTCTCACAGACACACAATCTTGGTACATCCTTAATTCCTTGTCTGATGAATGTAAATATGTGAACCCTAATAAAAATCCTTTAAACAACATTGCATTAAGGCATTTTGGTGCTATGAAACCATGTATGAATGCATTTCAACTGTAGTGACACAAACCTCCTAGTTATGTAATGGCTTCATTTGAAACCTTCTTAATGGTTTTAATCAGTTTTCCACTTGAGGGCAGCAGAGCATCACAGTGTTTTACCCACAGTAGTGTAGCCTTCTTCTCTAGTTTGAGCTCAGGTGACAAGAACCTGGATTTACATTGCTGTGTTTTTCTGCAACTTGTGTGTTTGTTGTGGCACTGCTTCCTGGGCCAGGTCCCTCTTGAATAGGAGATATTTAATCTCAATAGGATTAAGATAGACAGATAGATTGGATATTATAATCAGCGGTGGAAAGAATACTACACTGTCCTACTCAAGTGGAAGTATTGTTACTTTGCTGATATTTTACTGAAGTAAAAGGTGTAAAAATCTCCTGAAGTAAAAGTAAAAAGTAATAGATCTTTTCCATGCAGTTCTAAAAGGACGAGAGGACAGAGTTCAAACTAGATTCTTTTAATTGGAAAAACTAGAAATTGCAAAATAAAGTGAACAACCACAGTAAAGCCAGATTCCTCTTCTCTTCTTTGACTGACTGTTCACTGTGAACGGCTCCACAGTTTGTCAATTTACGATGGTCTAGTTTGCGTTAATGATGGAGAGACACAAAATTTGTATTCTGTCATGGATGTGATTTAAAACGTAGTGAAGTACAATACTTCACTACTTCAGCAAAAACGTACTTCAGTAAAATAATCAAAAAAGTACAAGTGCACAAAAAAGCTGAGTAAATGTAATTAGTTACTTCCACCCTTGATTAACCTAAAATGAATTCTGTTTGGGGTGAAGCCTACAAGTTAACAAGTGCTGTGCTCACTTCTTCTGTCTATAAAGTCCTCATCCAAAGCATGATGAGCGTAACTATGAATCCGGGTTGTGAAGAATATTTTTTAACTATTCATTGACAAAAGATTCAGGCTCAGTTCGTGTGCTGCTGGACTACAAAAATGCTTCAAACGTCCATATGGCTCATGGTGGCTGTCATGTTTTCTCTTTGCTGCCACTCTGCCATTACACACATAGAGGGGGGTGAATCAGCTGCTGCCTCCAGTGTGGGGATTTTATTTATGCATATTGGCTTAGAAAAAGGTGATAAAATCTGATATTTATACTCAGTGACCAGAAAGTACATGGTGATGTAGTACTGGGAAACTACTGCAGTTCCCCTACGCTGATGTTGTAAATATAAATGAGTTCCTGGTCCCTGGTTAGATAAGGGTTAAAGGGGCCGCACTGTAGAAATTCAAATGTTTCTCTATTTGTTTACATATATGATCAAAGATGTTTAATGAAGACAATGTTAAAGTTAGGTTTTGTTTGAGTGCTTCAATATAAAGTTGCTGCTTTTTCAAAAATCCATTTGTTTTTATATGCAGTTTCAGACTGACTCCAGGAAACGCTTCACAACTGGACTCGCTCCTGATTGGCTCCCTTCACTAATCAATTATTAAAATCCTTCCAATCTGACCAGTTTACAGCATTTGAACTCACTGACTGTTCTGCCAGTGAGGACTTAAGTCTTCAAATTCATTCAATCAATAGCCTTTTAACTAAACTACATTTATTTGAAAAACATCTCAAATAACTTTATTCTGATCCTGAGCCATAGTATATTTGAAAAGAAAATTATGAAAACTGAACAATATGGGACTTCTTATTCCTTCATTCGTTCTCATGTCCGTTCGTATGTGTTACTCCTCATCCAAACACATGCTAATAACAGCATGTCATTTCTAAGAGGCAGCAGTAAGTACAAAGTGAGTTTGTCTGGTGTCTGAAACTACGACGATAAAGGGAAAACAGTTTCCTGAGCATGAAAAGGGGAACGGAAAGAGAAAAGCTGCCAGCAAGCCTGAAAGGGGTTTCCACCGCCAGTGTTGTTTCACACTTCTTCTTGGGCAGCTGAAACATAGGTAGCATTCACCAAAACTACTACCGTCAGTGAAAACCGCACTAACCACCGCACTTATAGTCAGAAACCTTTCCACTTCCTACTTCCTGTAAGATACGACCGAGACAAGAAAGTCGAGTTTTGGAAGGGAAACGAGTCCTCATTACATTCTGAACAGGCATGGGAAGGACTTATCAATCATCTTGGCTGTGAGCGCAATAAGAAACTTCGCAGAACGACACTGGGTAGGTGGTTCACTATGAATCAACAGATTTTTGTGATCTCAAAGACTCAGATATGGGTCTGCCAAATTATGCTACAGTAGCAATGATGATGATGATGATGAAGTCAAGTCAAATTTACTCATAAAGCGCTTTTAACAGAACAAGTCTATCATAAAGTGCTTTAAGGATTTTAAGATGTTCGATCAGAGCCTGTTTGTGTGTGTGTGTGTGTGTGTGTGTGTGTGTGTGTGTGTGTGTGTGATGTTATGAGGACCAAATGTCCTCACATGGATAGAGATGTGAGGAAAATGTTCCAAAGTGAGGACATTTTGCTGGTTCTCACTTCTTCAAGGGAGTTTGTTTAGGAATAGGACTTGTGTTTGAGGTTAAGCTTAGGTTAAGGTAAGGGTAAGGCAAGGGTTAGGTGTCAGGGAATGAAGTCAATGAAAGTCCTAACAAGGAGAGTAATACAAATGTGTGTGTGTGTGATGACGATAACAATAATGACAGTGAAATTAAACAGCGCGATGATGTTAATCGTATTTGAAGAGTGAAGTTCCAAAATAAGATGTTCAGGCTGCACCATTTGAAGAAAAGCGACACCTACTGTTACAAAAATGACTGACAGCACAAAATGAAAACAAATTCTGGTCGTTTTTAACGGAGAGGTAATGGAAGTCCTGGGTTTGGAGAAATGCTAACACTTTCACTCCCTGGATCCTCCATACTTTTGAGATATTGACTGATGAATGAATGATGAACTTAGATAAAGATTTTTTTTTATTTCCAAAATGGAAATATAGCATTGTCTTGAGCCATATCACTATGTCTGACACTGCAAAAGATATACGATGTATAAATAATGGACACATCCTTATACAGATATTTTACAGTTTGTGACACAGTGCATGAGGTAACTTTTAGACTGTCATTCCAAAATGAGATATCAACGTTTTTAACTGATGACTACTACTCTTACAAAATGATTGCTGGTATAAAAGTTAAGCACATCATGGTTTCCTACTAAAGTTGAGTCATAAATCAGTTTCTGTTTTTGAGAATAGAATCATCAGTTGTTTTTTTTTAAATATTGACTCATGAAAAGTGTTTTGGCATGAAATCCCTCACATGGTGTCTGTACAAAAGTATCTGGGATTTATAATAATCTTGGATATATCAGGACAGTCTATACTCTGTAATTATCCATACAAAAACTGGTATGAAGATGTATCAGAGAGAGAGAGAGAGGAAGAAAGAGAGGGGAGGGAGTGTGAAAGTGAGAGATAATGTGTGTGTGGGCAGGTGAGACAGACAAGAGGCAGCGAGAAAGAGAGGGAAAGGGAGAGAGAGAAAAACAGCGTGGGTGGGTGGGTGGGAGGAAGAGAGAGAGAGAGAGAGAGAGAGAGAGAGAGAGGTTTATGACAGTTAATATTGCCTCCATCTTGCTCACACCTACCCATATGCTCTCAGATCTCAGGGCTTCAGCTATTGAATTAGTAGGAGAGGCAATCAGAATCTGAATCAGTTTAATGGCAGGTACATTTACATGCAGTAATGTGGTCTTTCTTATTCTTCTTCTTCTTCTCCTTCTTCTTCCTCTTCTCCTTCTTCTTCTACTTCTTCAAAAAATGACCTCTATTGGTGACCAGTAGGAATTGCAACAACACTGATAGAACTTGTCTCCTGCAGTCTCTGGCACAGCTGCCATGATTCACGTTTCATATAACAGTTACCGGGTCGTGTTCTGTCTGAGAAGTTTTCTCCAAAGTAGCGTGCATGCATGTGAAAAAACAAAACAAAGCAAAAAAAAAAAAACAGAAGAAAAACAAGAAAGGTCATCAACTCGCTTCCTGATAACCACCAGAGTTGGCAGAGTAAGCAGTTGTGCCTCGTGGGAATTAGCAGCACAGTTGGATCACATCTTTTGCTGATTAGATTGCTTGGTTCAGTGGTTTAATAGGTTTTCAGATGTGACATATCATGACAATGCCTTTGGAAAGGCTGGAGAAGTATAGTGTTGCGTTGCAGTGGATAAAAAACATCTTCTGGACATGTTTCCCTGTTAGCCTCTGACCAGAGTCTCCTGTGCTGTGTCCCTCTCAGATTTCCTCTGTCAAAGTACAGAAAAGACTCTATGGAGTGGAGAGTGAAATGAAGCAACTTACCGTAAATCCTCTAATATTGGCCCGGGCCTTTATTTACCTCAACTGCAGAAGCAGTTGTTGGAAGCAGGCTTATATTAGAGACAGGCCTTTATTTCTAATTCCCTCTGTTTGATAAGTATATTTGCTCATATTTTAGTACGAAGCCTACTTGTTTTCTGATCTGCTTCTGTTGGGGTTCGTTTGGTAGACATTTTTTTGTTACTGCAATGCATTATGATAATTACGGTAATCGACGACGGCACGCTCCAGAGACTTCCGCCGGCCGAGCCATCTTGTGGCACTTGTACGTTACTACAAACTACAGTTACAAACAGGCACCAGGAGTTTACCGGTATCCACCGTTGTTTGCATGTAAGCTGAAGCTAACTGAAGCTAACTGAACCTGGGCGCCGATGTGTTCCCGGTGATCCGGCCGAGATTTCGGCGGGGGTCCCGACGCCGATGCGTCACCGGACGTCCGGGGCTTGGATCGGGAGGATCAATGCGGGCCGTGGGCGCGGTGGAGAGGACAGCGGCCGAGAGAGGAGACAGACACAGTCCAGCCATATACTAGGTTTTGACCAAGTCTTGTTTCCTTTGTTTTTTTCCCCGGCCTGTATTTGAGGCCGGCCTTTATTTGTTCGTGTCGACCACGCCCCCGGCCATTATCGGAGACCCAGCTTTTAATTAGACTACAGGCCACTATTAGAGGAATTATGGTAGGATAAGCTGATATTCAAATGCCCTGCAGTTGCACTACATGGGTGATTTCCCAGACAAACACAGCAGTTGAGTTTGGCTAATGGATTCTGGTAGAAGTTGTCCCATGGCTATCAAGAGGTCAGGAGTTTAATTCCTATCATTTCAGTGATTCCTATTTTATATTAGATTTAGTCAACTGTCTTTATAACCCTGGGCAAACTGGAATCAATGTTTTTCCCAAAGTACATTGAGAAAAATATACTTAAAGCTGCACGAGGCAAGATTTTGATGTGAAAACACCTGACTCATCAGCCTGAATCACAAAGTGGGACTGCTACAGAGAAGAGCGTCCCTTCCCCCCCGACTCCAGACACTGCAGATTCACCGAATTTGCCCAAATGATTGCCTTTCATTTCAGGTGTGGTTACCGGCGGAAAATTTTCTCCGCACGGGACCACAGTTACCCCTCGCTGCCATTTGTGGCTGCCAACATGCAAAATGACAGTGCAGCTTTAAGAAAAAGTTAGTTACCAATTTGTTTGATCTCTGCAATGTCACCAAGACAGATTCCTGCACATTTGTAGTACTTGACAAATAATTATACATATACACATCTTCTTGCACTTGTGCCCCCTAACCCTCACCCCTCCTCTACACAGACACACACACACAGATACCGTTCTTCCTCTTTCTCTGTGTTCATGTGCGTGTGTTTGACTGTGTGTGTGTGTGTGTGTGTGTGTGTGTGTGTCTGTGTGTGTGCGTGCATATGTGTGTGTGTTTAAGTGCAAGAGAGGAAGTGTGGGCTTGCTGGATTATAGTTAGTGTGGTTTGTTTCTTATTGGAAACAACAGTAGTGTTCGGGGAAGAGGGGGATAGGATGTGGCTTTGCGTGGCTGCATATATGTGTGTTGTGTGTGTGTGTGTGCGTGTTTGTGTGTGTGTGTGCGCATGTGTGTGTGTGGAAAGAGAGACACTACTGTCAGCTGTTTCATTTCACATTTGGAGTAGGGAAACTCCAAATGTCAAACTTCTTAAAAAGAGTTTAAAGAAGAGAAACACAGAGAGAGAGAGAGAGAGAGAGACAGAGATAAAAGCTCATTGTGTTGACAGAGATAAACAGACAGAATGACAAACAGAAATAGACAGAGGTAGACAGACAGACAGACAGACAGACAGACAGACAGACAGCACCTGACAGAGCGAGAACACACATGATCAGTTGGATTTGTTCATCTGGGTTAAAGCGCTGCTTCCTCAGCGAGACTTTCCCCTTCATCAGGTGTGACCCTGCTGATGTCACCATGTGGTCTGGTCAGCTGAACCGACCCGAGTCCCTCACCTCCCCGCTGTTCACCTGCTGCACCAGGCCAGAGGTCCTGAGCTGGGAGAGAGAAAGTGTTGGTGGAAGCCTCAGACTGTGCAGCAGCTGACAGGAGGCAGCGTAGCATCAGTGTTATCAATGTTATCCATTACAGATCAGGTCTAATCAGTAAAATAATTCAGTGGATTACTCTGTAACTTAAATCTGAATGCTGTCGGATAGTTTTGGATTCGTTTGTCTCCAAAATCCACAGAATGTACATTTAAACAATTTATTCCAACGTACATTACATTTACATTATGTCATTTAGCACTTTTGTCCAAAGCGACTTACAATAAGTACATTTTGTCAACAGTAGTCAAACCGACCGTACATCACAGTCTCCATCAGCTAAGCCTTGCTACTATATGTTATAATTATTATTATAATCATCACCTACTGTTATTAACCCCATTGACAGTCAACTAGCCAATAACAAACAATTATTTCAAGATTTCCTTTGCCTTTCTGATTCAAACTTCAAAATACTCACTTATCTTGAATCTGATCGCTCTATTTTCACAGTAAGTGCAATCCATTGGGTTTACATGTTTTGTAATGTGATTACTGTAACCCCATTACATATAACCCATCATGTGTGGGCTGCCTTAGACAGCCCGTGCCAAGGAACAGTCAGGCTGTTGTAATAGATTACAGTTACGTTACATACATAAATCAGATTAGTGTGATCTCATTACATGTGATCTGTTTCTCCTCAGTCGTACAGATCATACTCAAACAACTCATGCAGTGGAGCAGCTGTGATACACTGCAGTTACATTTTTGGAATCAGACTGGTGTAATCTCACTGCATGTTATGTGTTACTTCCCATTTTTAAAGAAAAAACCCGGTCCCACTTTATTTGGATAGTCCAGTGTTGATACTCAACTTCCCATCAAGTGACTGTAATGTGTAACCAAAAAGTGTACTGAGTTTCAAGTGAGACTCATAATGGTGTGAAAAGTCGAGAGATATTGAGTGTCTGGGCTGGGGTTCATCTTTGGGTTGCTGTTAGAAACGGGGTCAGGTGGGTTGTGTTTAGGGTTAGAAACGGGGTCAGGGTTAGAGTTACATGGTCTGTGCAGATGCAGCAAATATTTGTATCTACTTTTTGTTCCCTGATAGTCGAGTATCAACATTGGACTTTTCCAAATGAAGTCTTACCAAAAACCTTTGTCCCTTAGGAAACATCTACCATAGAATCTGAATGTAGTAATACTGGAATACTGAATCACACTGTGACCAATGAGCAGGGCCGATGATGCCAGTGAGAGCCGCACCAACCATGTTCCTTTAAAAAAAAGGTAGCCTAGTAACTTCCCCTTTCTGATCCTTTTGTTTACAGTCACACAGAAGCACAAGTGAGAAGTTGGATTTTTTTTTTTTTTCTCAAACATCCAAAGAATGAGTTACGGGATGAGTATGGTACCGGTCATGCTGCTGGTGATAGCATCAACCAAATTACACATCATGTACTGTAACTGGTCAAATTACTGCATAAATCTATGATCTATAATGCATAAATCATGTTTTCGGAAGGAACTCAATGACTTTTGCATCACTTTACACGGTTAAAATGATGCAAGGATTATTGAGATGGTCTTCTGAATCATATCTGTCACGCTGCATTAAGAACAGAAAGTGCCTTTAGCAGGAAGTGCACCTGTCAGAAAGATGGAACATTCAGTCATTCATTCTGAGAAAAAAACACCCTGACCTTTATTAAACCATGTCAAAACAGGTGACCGGAGAATCAGCGGTAACCTGTTACTTCCCCTGTTAACGGAAATGGAAAAAGAAAAAAAATATATATATTGCGTGTGCACTGCAAAAAAGGCTCACTTTGACAGTTTTTTAATATCGCATTCAGTCTTGATATCTTATTATTCTTATAGCAAATTAAAAATCTGCCAAAGGGGGGAGATCATTTGACTTGATTCCTATGCAGCTTCACTTATTTTAAGACATTTTAATGAAAGTGACATTATCTTGAAACAAGTGGAGGGATCTGCCTTATTAGAAGATATTGCCTGATAGATTTTTGTCCACTTTAAGAGAAATAAAATGTTCTTAAAACTAGTGAAGAGTAACACTGCAGTGAATAATAAGACTAAAGATTGAATGCTGAGATAACTTTTCTTTTCCATGTAGAACTCAACATCATTTGTTTGAGAGTTTCAGTCAGGATTGTGTAAAAGATTGCGTAATGGATCAAGTAATCAAGTAACTTACATCATTTATCTCCTTCAAATCATGAAGTGTCAACGAAATCCAACAAACAAGAACTGTTGGTTCTCTTCTAGTAATGTTTTCATGTCCTTTATCTTATCTATTCAAGGAAAGTTGACTGAGTACACATTTCCAGAAACACCTGCTTCACATTGATACAGTTCCACGCATTCACACACAGGACCTTCCCAGTAAAACCACAGTCTTCTGCTGTCGGCCCCTCGGAGCCGTTGGAGCAGTTGGGGGTTCGGTGTCTTGCTCAAGGGCCCAGTGACGGAGGGTGTTGAGGGAACGAGGAGCATTTCTCATTCACTTTCCCACATCCGCTCCAGTGATTTGAACAGATAATCTTTGTCTGTTCAGCCATAGTGGCGATCGCATGCTCATAAGTCCTGAGTTCTTCTTCTAGTTATTTCAAACAAACCTCTGTTGCTGCAGCTGGAAACGTAAAAATACATCACCTCCTGTGCGGCAGAGGATCTTCCCCAGGAAAGAGCTACCAGACAGCGGGTGTTTAGAACAGACAATTTAAAAGCTTTCATCAACTTGATATATATTCACTATTGTGTTATATCAATCGGCTAAAGTAGCAAAATGGACATTTATGTATATGAAAATGTCAAGATTTAAACACAAGATAAATTATGGAAGCGGTAGGCTAAAGATTACAGTAGAGGCACGACTAACTTTAACCCCAACTGGTGGAGTTGTTCAGTGACTAACAGTAGAGGACTGTGGTTGTACTGTAGTCCCATGTGTCAATATATGTGATGTAACTGTGATAAATACAGGTTCTCTTTCAAACCTCATTTGGTATCTCACTATGGGAAGCTCCTTCTGGCGTGACCAATCATGGAAGCTCCAATAACACCACGTCTGGCGTGAGACAGACCAATCATCTTGAGATGCATGGGCCAGCCCGTCCCCCTTTATAAGCGCCCGCGGCGCTGCACCCGCCATTCTCGCTTTCTCGTTTTCTTCCACCGTGAAGATCATACGAGCTCCTCAGCGGTCCTGACGGTCCGGATTTTCATTTAACTGCTCTCCGACGCAGCCATCAAGGTAGTCACCGAGCGTGGATATCCAGTGTCGGGATTTGCATTTGAACTGACTTTTTGCTATGAAAAGTTCTTTTATTCAGGTGGGGTCGTCGCGTTATAGCGGACTTCTACCTGTTTATACTGCTCTCGGAACTAGCTAGCCGTCGGGCTTTTTTAGTTCCAGCACTGCTGCTAGCCGTCAAGGTTTTTAGTTAGCCGTGCGTTTTTCACTGCTGCTAGCTGTCAAGGTTTTAGCTAGCCATGGCAACCGCATCCTCTAAGGGGACCCCGAGTGGTGGCAAGAGTAAGGATGTCGAGTACCGCCCTTGCCCAGCCGCCTGCGGTTTCACCATATCGGGGAGGGACCCCCATCCCCTCTGCATCACATGTATGGGGGTTCAGCATGACCAGGCATCGCTCGCGGACTCCGAGTGCTGTCAATACTGCTGCGCCATGCCGACGAGGATCCTGCAGCGTCGCCTGACAGTGTCGGCGGCCTCAAAAGCCGACCCTTGCCTCTCCGACACCGCGTCGAAGCCCAGAGACAAGCTGGCTACGGTTAGCACTAGCTGGGCTGATATGGTGGATGACCCCAGGCATGAGCTTTTTCAGGACATGGGTCACCTTTTAGATAAGGGATCCCCGAGTCCGACTATTTGGGAGGAGATATGTGTCGTCACTGACCTCATCCTCCGTGTGTCCAGAGGTGCGGTTCAGGACTGTGGCCGCGCCATGGGCCTGGCTGTGGGCCAACAGCGGGGCAGATTTACTCTCCAGAGGAAATCCTCTCTACGGCGAGTGGAGGCTCAACCCCAAAGTGCTTCTCCTGGTGTGGGAGAGATTTGGCTGAGCGTCCGTAGATCTCTTCGCATCGCATGAAAACGCGCAGTGTCCTCTGTTCTTTTCATTAAGAGGCAGAGACGCACCGCTAGGAGCGGACACACTAGCTCACCCATGGCCAAACGCGCTGCTGTCCTCCCGCTCAGCCTCATCACTCCGATACTAATCAGAGTGAGAGAGCAGTGGCTGTCTTTGATTCTGATAGCCCCGTATTGGCCCAGCAGACCATGGATGGCGGAGTTGGTGCAGCTCCTTCACAGCCAGCCATGACCGCTGCCGTTACGCACAGACTTGGTGTCACAGGCGCACGGACAGATTTTTCACCCATACCCCAAACAACTGGCTCTCTGGGTTTGGTACGTGAGAGGGTAAATCTGAATGTGTCGGGTCTCCCGTGGAGGGTGATTGAGACTATTCAAAGTGCGAGGGCGCTATCTACGCGATCATTATATGATAATAAGTGGCGCGTATTTGAGAGATGGTGTGAGGCTAGAGCCATCATTTCGTTCCAGAGTTCTGTCCCGGATGTGTTATGCTTTTTCCACCATTAAGGTCTATTTGGCCGTGATTTCAGCCTGCTATGTGGGTTTTGGGAATGTGCCGGTTGGACAGCATTCTCTGACAGAGGTTTGCCGGCTGCGGCCCACACGCAATCCTTTAGTTCCGTCATGGGACTTGCCAACTGTTTTGGAGGCGCTCTCGGGGTTGCCTTTCGAGCCCTTGGATTGTGCTGATTTTAAGTTGCTTTCTTTAAAAACTATCCTGTTGCTGGCTCTGACGTCAGCCAAACGGATAAGTGAATTACATGCACTATCTGTGCACGCATCATGCTTGCAGTTCTCCCCGGATTATGGGAAGGTAATGCTGCACCCTAACCCGGCTTTCGTGCCTAAGGTTAGCGATTCTGCATACAGCTGCCCCACGCTGGCTATTGACTGGCCCGCTGCTTGCTTTTCACCCACCGCCTTTTGCGGAGGAGAGTGAGAAGCGGCTTAATTCACTCTGTCCTGTGAGAGCTTTACGCATCTATGTGGACAGGACTAAGGGACTTAGAAAGAGTAACCAGCTCTTTGTATCCTGGGCCCCCTCTTACAGAAGGAGGGCTCTGACTCGCCAGCGCCTATCACACTGGGTGGTAGAGGCTATTATTCTGGCTTATGAGAGTCGTGGACTGCAGCCCCCAGAGAGTCTAAGGGCTCACTCCACCAGGGGTATGGTCACCTCGTGGGCCCTGTTCAGGGGCATTTCTGTGAGGGACATCTGTGCCGCTGATAGTTGGGCATCCCCACACACATTCATTTGGTTTTACTGCCTGGACGTGACGGAGCCTTCACTGGCTCACTCAGTCCTGAGTGTGGGTTCATGTTAATTGTGTGCTAGCCCATGGGGAGGGCTTGTGGGCTTCGGAGCATGCAATTCGGGAGTGGGCCACATCTCCCATAGTGAGATACCGAATGAGGTTTGAAAGAGAACTTTAGGTTACCAGGGTAACCCCGGTTCTCTGATAACCGAGTGAGGTATCTCACAACACTGCCCTGCTTGCATATGTAGGGTACGTGGAAGAAATACACTTGAGAATGGCGGGTGCAGCGCAGCGGGTGCTTATAAAGGGGGACGGGCTGGCCCGTGCATCTCAAGATGATTGGTCTGTCTCACGACAGACGTGGTGTTATTGCAGCTTCCATGATTGGTCACACCAGAAGGCGCTTCCCATAGTGAGATACCTCACTCGGTTATCAGAGAACCGGAATTACCCTGGTAACCTAAAGTTAAGTATGTACAGCGCCCTGTTAGCGCCCTGTTAGCGACCATAGAAGCATCTGTAGCTAGCATGAGGCTGAACTGTAACAATAGCAACTTAAAACCAGTACAATTGCCTTTCAGCCTCCAACCAGAGTCAAACATTTTGTGTCTGAATAAATTCAAAGCAATATTGGAAGAGCCTTGCATGTCTCCAGCCTAGATTAGCCGAGTGTTTGTATGCAGTAACCAAGGAGTAGCCTCACGTCTTTTTGCCAGCAGGTGTGGCTAGTTCAGGCTGATCTCCTGAAATTTCGTGAAATAAGCATGAAATCTTAAAATCTGTGCTCCATGGACGCAAAGTGAGAAAATGATGTGTTCCCACCATGAAAGGCTTAGGAAGGAGGTATGACTGTAAACAGGAAGCAGCAGGACATTGAAACACTGCGGTGGATGGGCGTCCGCATTTACATTCATGCTGATGACCCGGGTTCGATTCCCAGCTTTCTACTGTGAGTCAAGTTTTAATTTTTAGGTTAATAAGTTTAGTGAAACTTATTTAACCATGCCTGAAGCCTTTCCCTAACTTTAACCAAAGTTGTTTTAGTTGCCTAAACTTAACTGTTAGTCAAAACTTAAGCTGAAAATGGCGGGGCCAATTCATGTTATTGTCACAGAATCCAATTTGTGTTGGAGGAATGTAATCTTCACATAATTTGTGTCAGACTCAATCTGAAACACAGACTGCTCATTTCGCGAAATGTTATTACGTTGACGAGTTAAATCAAAATCGAATTGACTTCTTGACTGCAGAGTGACATGAGTAGATGTGAGACAGTCTGTTAGTGAAGCAGCGGTTCATTGGCCAATCAGAATTGAGCATTCAGCAGAGCCGTGCAATAAAAAATGTCAAATAAGGGATTATTTGAGGTGCGCTATCAAACAGAATGTCAATCATGACAAAAATGTCAGTTACTGCACTTGTGAACAGTATCGTCTATATTATTCTGCATGGGTGTGAGAGTTTATTTCTGTATTCGGGACTCTAGGAGTCTGTTTCTCAGTGGGCTGTAATACCCACATACCACAAGTCCTATTTGGCACACACACACGCACACACACACACAATTCATCCTGTTTTTGACAGAGTAAATGTCACCATGTGGTTCAGAGGCAGAGGCAGCACTGATCACCTGCTCCAGTCAAGAGAAGTCAGTTTTATTAAAGCACTTTAAAAAAAAAAAGAACTGTCGCAAAGGACACACATGCAGTAAAAAAGAGAACAAACACATCGCAGATTTTGAGATATGAAGCGTGTGTGTGTGTGTGTCAGTTCATGTACATGTGTGAGTAGATATGAATGTATCTAGTATCCAGCAGCATTAGACTAATGATGTGTTTTCTTTTCCTTTGAGTAGTGTAAATCAAAAGCTTCTGAAATTGCAAACACTGGGTAAATGACATATACTGACATTCAAATATGTAGTTATTAAGAAGTAGAAGTAAAATACTTGAGCAAGGTCCATTGACACTTAGACAAATTAGCATACAGGAAAGCTAAGCTTTCGGGGAGGAAGAGGGAGGTGGATTCAAACTTACACCAGATAAAAGACTTAATGTTGATTGGTGACTCATATTCTTAGTGGTGACCTTCAAAGAGTGTGAACATTATCTCCTCTCTCTTTTCTGTTGGTGACGAATCGATCTGTCGCAGGCTATGAGAAAGAGAGCAGCCTCTGCCTGAGCGAGTGGAATGAAACAATCGCTTCGAGGCAGATCCTCTGCAGCTTTATCAACAGGTAAGACACATGCAGTAAAACCCTGTGTTGACTTGATTTTTCATGCTTGAGACATTTTGTTTTAAGGTTTCACCCTGGAGAAGAGGGTCAGCTGCATGCCTAACAGCGCTGAAGTGTCGTTGAGCAAGGCACTGCATCCCAACCAAGGATGCTGTTGAATCCTTAAGCCAAAAAAAAGTAATTTCCTTACGAGGAACACTAAAGCATCATCACATGGGGTGTTTTTTTAAAATCAGATCTGATGTGCTTCAATGAAACTTCATGTCATGTGTGATATGGCTGCGTTCAGTGTCGTCGTGGCAACGGAACAGGTGCGTTGTCCAAACCCTGGAAGTGGAACTGGAACAGAAAGACTGTTGAAGGATCAGAAACAATTTCTGTTTCTGCTTTTCAGATCAGCTGTGGGTGTGACAACTTTTCAGTTTCTCAGCATGTATGTGTTTGTGGTGAGCGGTATATGTGTGTGTGTGTGTGTGTGTGTGTGTGGTAAGTAGCATGTCTGTGTGTGTGTGTGTGTGTGTCTGTGGCGTAAGTGGAATATGTGTCAATGTGCGTTTCTGCACATGCGACCAGATGCAGAAATAACCGGGACTGAAAAACACCACAAATGTGAAAACAACCCCCCACAACCCCCCCTCCAAATTTCCATCCCTCACCGTATCTCTGCCACTTGTCAACAGCTGTATCTCTTCTTCTGTGCAGGATGAGAAGGAGGAGAAAGCAGTGACAGCTCTTCACACCCAGCAGCAGCAGCAGCAGCGACTCTCCACCAAACCCCCCCGATCTCCCGCCAATCCCTGCAGTTTGAGATCTTCATCCCAGACCGTGGTTTGATGACTTCCTAAATGGAGGCGGATAAGAAAACCTGTCTGCTGTTCCTCCTTCCTGTTCTGCTTCAAGTTTGCACCGGCCAAAACCAGGAGTGCTGCAGCCGCCCACCTGACGGTTAGTGATCGATTCATTCATTCATTCATTTGTTTAATCCTTTTTTTTTTTTTTTAAATTGAGCAGCCTCATTGAGCTCAAGATCTTTTTTCACAAGAGACCTGAGAGCAACAACAAAAAAAAAAAATTGCAATTCAGTCACACGCTCCAGCAACTCTATAAGGTGACAGACTCATCTCCATTGCCTCCCACAGGTCTCAACTGCTTCACTGACTTCAATAACAACATCACATGTGTGTGGAACAGCACATACGTGTCGGACCGCATCGACACGGGCGCGGACACCGTGTGCACTCTCTACGCCAGCAAGGTGAAGAAAAGACCAAGGAGCCGGTAAGGACAGCCGCCACACAAAACCAAACCGGATAGACAGGCAGATACATGTAGAAGAATAAAGGTGCCGAAAATGGTTCTTCGGAGTGATGCCATCGAAGAACCGTTTGGTTCCACAAAGAACCTTTCAGACCGAGGTTCTTTAAAGAACTGTTTCTGCACTCCTTTCCTTAGACTCCTGCATTGTGTTTTTGTTTTTCTACCCTTGTATAGCCTCATTTGCAATTGCACAATATATACTATGGGGGAGTTATTTTCCACATCTGTGCCATCACCCACCGTCCCATGAAACAGTGATTTTTTTAAAATCGTTTCAGAGATCACAGCACCTCCTGTAACCTGGAGCCCATCGACGACTCCAGACCGGCGCTGAGGAAATGCTCTCTGGTCTTCAGTACCACCTATGTGAGTCATTACACCTATGTCTAACCCCGAAACTCAGCAGTAACCAAACATTATTACTACTATTAACCTGCCTTCTGAAAAAAAAAAAAAAAAAAAAAAAAAACAGTTCCAAAACACTATTTGGAAAAAAATCATCACCGGATGTCAAGCATTTAATCTCTCTAAATTTCGCAATGTCCAGTCTGTAAAGTGTTAACGTTTTGTCAACTAAGGACTTCAGTTACCTATCCTTCAAAAAGTACCATAATTTGTTTCAAATTAAAAACAAAATTTTGTTTGACTGTGTATTTACCATCAACCATTTAGTACTAGTGTAGTGCCCATTCAAAACATGCCTGTTCGGAACGGGCTGATTGCTTGGCCTCCAGTATTGCTGCTTGCAGCTTTCTTGAGAACCGCTCATCCAAACAACTTCACACTCGACACTGCACGTCCTTGGGTCCCCAGCAATACACCCGCCAAGTGTGATGTAGATCGGACGAACGGTTCTCGAGATATGCGAAGGACACACATACAGACAGAGATTCCTTGCTTTATAGTATGATGTGTGATGTTTTTCAAACGGTGAATATCCCATTTGGGAAAGAAAATCCTCATATGCACTGATACATTTTAGGCAATTAGCTGGCACTCTCATCCAAAACATCTTAGAATGAGCGCTACTGTCGAATAGATCACCACCTTTACAACTCAACAAACAATAGTAAAAAGTTCAAAAGTCAAAGTTGAGATAAAGTCTATTTCCCACACAAAGCTAGGTCTTTTTGCCTGCCATCATACTGTGAGGAAAATTGTATTGTTGTCTCATATGTGTTTTACAAACGATTTTCTCACAATTTTCTTTACTTGTTTTCTCAGGCCTTTCAGAGCTTCTATGTATATTCCATTAATGTGAGCTGTGAGCCTCTGAAGAAAAGCTTGATCAACATCAGCTTCAAGCCATCGTGCCACAGTGAGTACGATGGATCATACACAGCCTACTGTGCATATTATATTACATATTACTCCTTACTACTTAATCTCAGGCCGAGTCTGTGAATTATATTTAAAGACTTAAAAAAAGTTTGTGTGTGTGATATTTCAGTAAAGCTGAATCCTCCTGTAAAGCCAGCTATCAACTTCACCACCGTCTCCTGGTCCCCTGTAGTCCCTAGCAATCCAAAATTGTCACTGTACAGCTGCCAACTCCAGTGGAAACAAGAGGCTCAGTCATGGGAGGTGTGTGTGTATGTGTGTTGTGAGAGTTGTGAGTCTGAGTGATAGTGTCAGAGAGAATAAGACAGAGAATTTTGTGAGTGAACGTGAGACAATTAAAATTATCTGTATGGGTGATCCTTGACCTGTGGTTGTAAGAAAAGCTTGTCTCTTTCTTTGTCAACTCCAGTTGAGTTTATGTATGAAACAAAAAAAACAGTAATCACGTTTGCCGGCGAGAGTGAGGGAAAGAGTACTAGAGAGAGAGTTTGGGTGAGATTGTGAGGCAAAAACAGACAGAAAGGAAAGACGAGACAGAACAGAAAGAAACAGAGATCAGCTGTGTAAATGTCCACATATTTTTTTATTTTTCATCCCTGGCCAGGATGCCTCTGAGCGGAACAAAGAGTGTCATTTGGACTGTCAGACGGAGCTGGAGCCAGACTGGCTGGAACAAGGGGAGAGGTACGAGGCGCGGGTTCGAGTCCAGGTCAGCGGAGATTGTTCCCTATCAACCTGGAGTGACTGGGGCCCCACTGCATCATGGGTATCGCCCATTGGGACCACTAAGCCACCACCGACAGGTAACGGAACAGTTTATATTGTAGATTGCCAAATGCGAACAGGGCCAACTAGGTAACTAGGTATAGATTCTAAAATACAGTGAGAGGAACGCAACATCTGGCCAATGCCATTCACTTCCAGGTCAGGTTCATGGGTTAAACTTTGTCCCACACTCCTGCTGAGCATTCTGGGTTTTGTTTCATGGCTCTGTCTTGATTTGCTGGTGAGGTATTCATGGTGGATGAACACACACAGAGTAACAAACAGATACTGTGAACTCAAGTGATCTTATCACATACACTGGGTGTAACCACTTACAGTAAGCTTAAAGCTGCACTAGGCAACTTCACACGTTTGTGGCTACAAATGGCAGCAAGAGGCAACTGTATGAAAAATTTCATATAGTTCAAAACCCAGATATCCTGCAATGTGACGTCAGTGAACTGCACACAGCACGCTCTGCCATCTGGTCTGTGATGCTTTATACCAAAGGAAACTGAAGAGACAAGAGCAGAAAAAGATGGAGACAGAGGAGACAGATTTTAGGAGACAGATTGGATTTCACTCTGAAGTTTTAATTCGTCTCTTCCTGTGGGCAGAGAGAAGTGACACCAGAATTTAATTTGGGACGCTCTTCTCTTCTGCAGCCCCACTTTGTGATTTATCCTGATAAGACGGGTGTATTTTTACATTAAAACTGTGCCTATAGTATGGCTTTAATGCCCACAACACATAGGCTATGGTTCCACTTGTTTCAATGTAATACTTGCGACCCATGTGCTCTGGTGCTCATCACGCATTAAATAAACCAGATCTGGGTAAGACGGTCAGCTACAGTACATGCTCAAAATCTAAACTTGAAACAGGAGATTGAGGGAGAGCCAAGATAACGACATTAAAACCAATCAGACACAACCCAGGTTTGGTCTTGAAAATGAAATAAATATGCTTCCCTTGTGGCGAATGTGTCATGCTCTGCTCTGTGTGGTTGTCAGCTGGTCCTGATGTCCTGGAGTTGGACGCTCTGGTGGGAACCGTCGTAGGCGCAGTGCTGGTCTTGTTCCTGGCTGTCATGTTCTTCAGGACCAAGAAAAGCACCTGGTAAGCAGAGGGGAGAGTTACCAAGAGACGCAACCAATAAGCAGCTCTCCAAGATATTTGTGTCGCTTGCGATGCAAAAATGTGTTCAATTTTGCTCATCCCCGCCTCTCTTATTTGTTCAAGTGTAATACAATTCCTTCTGTCAACTTTGCTCTCAGATTGTCTCTCTCTGTCTCTCAGGGTTTACGCGGTAAAGAAGATCAGAGGTCCTCCACTGCCAGACCCAGCAAAGTCCTCCCTTCATGACATAGATTTCCAGGTCAGCTTTAGAAACGTTCTTTTTCCTCCATGTTCGTCACTTTTTTTGATGAGAAAGGATTAGGTTTGCTGCAGACTCATCTTTCTCTATGAAAAGCTTCCTTGAGTTTCCTTGTGTCCTTGAAACTAAAAGCAAATTCTGTATATGCTTCACTGACTATTGTTGTAGTGAGGAAATTGGCTTTCAGCATGTTATACTGTAAAAAAAAAAAACGTTAGAACAAAAATACACGACACATTAAACATAACACAACATAACACATAGCAAAATAAGGCACAGCACAATATGACACAACACAACAAGACATTGTGTTGGCCCATGTATGTTTTCAAATGGAAAAAGTTACTCATCAGTCAAGTGACTAAGATAAGATATGATCTTTATTTATCCACAAGGGCAAACTGTGTCATTGCAGCAGCAGAGAATAAGATACAAATAAAAAATACCATAAAAGCTTGTACTGGCTGGAAAGAATTCCCACTATGTTGACTATGTCACAGATTTACAGACGTTTGCAGGTTACAGATTTACAACCTTATGGTCCATATTGTTCTTTATGTTTCACCTTCTCAACCCCTCCTCTTCGTCCTCGGCCCTCTCTCCTCCAGACTTGGCTGAAACCTCAGTTTACCAGAGAATCCCTCCAGTCTTTCTTGAAGCCGGTGGACATCGTCCCTGTCGAGGTCACCAACACTTTGGACGACATCGCCCCCTGGAGGCCAGACGCTGCACTGCTACCGGACAGGATATGGGACAGCAGCGGCCAGTCGACCAATTCCAGTTACTCCAACCCCAGTTACTCCCAGCTGTGTCCTCGCCCTCTCTCCTCTCTCACTGGGGGAAATTTGGAGCCATGCGCCGCTGACTCGCCTTACGGGCCCGCTGCCGGCCAGAGGGAAGAGGCAAACGGAGAGAAAGGCAGCGAGGAAGAGCAGGGGAGAGACACAGAGATTCTGCAATTGTTGTTCAAAGGTAGTGAGAGTAGCGAGTCTATGCAGGTATGTCCAGACTATGAGAGGGTGGAGAAGCTCCAGGCCCAGCGCTGCGGGCTCCAGAGCCCAGATTCAGGCATGGGCAGCGGGGGGGAGGAGCAGGTCAGTCAGGAGAGCCTGGAGGAAGCGGATAGCATCAGTATGACCGGTGGTGAAGGTGAGGGGCTGCAAGGAGGAAGGGAGGTGGAGAGGGAGGAAGAGAAGGGAAAAGACGCAGACTTTCACAAATTGTTTGGTGGCATTTTCAGCAAAGGGTCCATTCAGGTTTGCTCAGGCTACGAGCGAGTCGAGCAGCCCCAGAGCCCAGATTCAGGCACAGGCAGCGGGGGGGAGGAGCAGGTCAGTCAGGAGAGCCTGGAGGACGACGACACGTCCAAAATCACACCCAAAGCCTTCCTGTTTCCTCCTCCCTCCAGCACGTTCCACTGCTTCCTGCCTTCACTCACCCCTCTGCCCTTGAACTTCTGTGGGCCAGGGATGAGTTCAGCTCTCGGACCGCTGCCAGCTCACATACTGGAGGGGATTTCTCTGACGCCCTCTGCCGGGCCGATAGAGCCCTCTGGTGGTGGATACATGCCAGTGAGAGAGTCACACAGCTGATGATCTGTTCAGTGGGTCGAACAGTGAGGTCAGTCAGGGAAGACACAAAAGGTGATGCACGAGTACAATGTAATTCCTCCCTCCCCCCAGAGCGGGTAGTGGAGGAACGAGGCGGTGCACACACTGAAATGACAGTAAGGAGATGGTTGGCGAGCAGAGGTGGAGACTCGAGGCACATGACTTGGACTCGAGTCAGACTCAAGTCACAATTTTAATTTCTTGAGACTTGACTTGATGCATGAAGAGAAGACTTGAGACTTGACTTGACTTGGGTTCTGGTGACTTTGGACGTGAAAAGGTTTCTAAAGTAGTTGACAAAAGATCTTGTGTTTGTGTAAATGACTTGGATTGAAAGTGATGAGATTAGTTAACCCTTGAGATTGGGACTTGACTTGAGACTTGTGCCTCAAGACTTGAGATTGACTTGGGACTCGAGCAAAGATGACTTGGTCACAGCTCTGTTGGTGAGTTTAAATACCAGCAACGAACAAGATCATTGGCTGACAGAAAGTCGTTACTCACAGTAACCGCTGCACACTGCAGCATGAAGAAATGTGCAAAACATCAACATGATCCATGACAACTTCACCATGCTGCATGTAGACAATACTGAAGCCCAAAGGTTTGTGTGTGTCCAGTGTCACCGTGGTATTGTTTTCTGCCATTGGTCCATTTTTCCATCACTCAGGACAGAGCAACCTGATTGGGCAGAGCTCGACAGGATGTGACATCATATGGACGTTCACTCAAAACTTTCACTCAAAAGTTGAACATTAAGTGGATTCAAGGAGGAAATGTTTTCAATCAATATTTACTTATTTACTTACATTGTTCATTTGTACGGTGAGTAAATACAGAAGTGAGGTGACAAAAATAAAAACAGAAAAAACAAAAATCCATTTAAAAAAAAATATGTTTTTAATAATATTTTTGTATATTTTTGTTGATATCTTTTACATTTAAAAAAACAAAAGGAAAACATTTGTTTTTGTCTTCTCTCCATTAAAAGTGTTTTGGGTTAGAAACATGTACAGACAATGTCTACCAGTGTTAGCACACTGTTGCCAGTGATAAATGGCCTGATGCATAGTTTATCTATTTTTCTATCTATTTTATCTATCTGCATATTTTTCATTTTCAACCACTCTGACCTGTAGAACTTTCAAGTTTCAGCTCTAGAGGCATTTGTGTTTGTTTTCATAAGACTTACAAGTGCAGATAATGTTGAGTGACAATTTATTTATTTGAAATTATTTATTTTAAAGTTCATGGATTTTGACTTCTGTATAGGTGTATGGAGGCAGGGCGGCCAATATGTAACCAGAATGACACGGGTTTGATCCCTGCAGCAGTCAGTCTGTCCATCCTGCTGATGAGTTCATGAGCAAGAAACTCCTACCTGCTCCTGGCTGCCCCTGACTTCTGACCTCTGACCTCTGATGAAATATGTTCATGCATCAGTCTCTCAGCTTTTATACAAAGAAATTCCTAATTACACTGTGTGTAATATGAGGACTAACATTATGTGGTGTTGATCAAAGATGTTCTATATCACAGTACACAAAACCACAAAACATGAAACTTTACTCTTTTCTCACAGTCAGTTTGGTATTATTTGGTATTGTGGCCTATGATACTACAAGTAGCCTGGCACATTTTTGATTTATTTTCATACTGTGCAAATAAATGACGGAGCTGATGGTGAATGACATCATCTATTTATCATGTTTGTTGTTTATTTTCTTATATAAGTGGAATATTAGATATTTATATCTAGTAGTCTACAGTCACTGACAGTAAGGATGTTTTAAAGCAATTGTTTCGATTTCATGTCTTATTTTATGTGTGATATAACCTTTTGAAATGTGTGTTCTTTGCTGTGTAAAATCGGTCATTAAATAAACTGCAACTGACGTCACAAGGAAACTTCATTATCAGTGTCTTGCCTCCGTAATTCCACATATTTCTGGTTGAAACAGAAAGTTGGGGCAGAACATAACGTGGGGAGGGGCTGTTTAGAAGTGTGCAAAAGGTCAAAAATGTGTTTGTGCGTAATCTTGAGCTGTCACAAATTCCAGATTCTTCAAAATGAATAAATTCCAGCCACTGGGACGCAACCATGATATCTTGGGAAAGAGAAAAAGTGGTTTTGGCGGTGGACACCCAAAAATTGACCGCCATACTATGTTGTTACTCCTGTCACTTGGAAATGACTGGATGGGAATTGTTCAAAAATCTGTGATGGTTTTATTGGTTGGAATTTCTATGTTCACCTACACCACTTTTACTTCTTCTTTTTAATGATTACTTATCATTAAAAAGAAGAAATAAAAGTCCAAGAAGTAAAAGTAATGAGATTTTGATTTAAGAAAAAATAAGAAAATAAAAATGTGATATTCCTTTGGCATTTATTGTTAAATAGGTGTATGTTATGATATGGAGAATTAGCTAACAAGGTGAAAATGTCATTTTTCATTTCATTGTGACTTTCAAAATGAAGGGTTTCATTGCAAAAAATCACATGACCATTTTGGAGAACTTGGTAAAATTCCTCAGTCACTATTTCAAAATCACGGACACTTCTTTCCTCAAAAACACAACTACTGTCATGATGACTCAAAATTTTAGCTGCACTCTCATATCAGCAGTCATTTTTGCAGAGCAGGTGTCAATTTCACACCTTGGATAACTCATTTGAGAGTGAAACTAATGCTCTGATGCACCGCTGCACATGTGGGTGGGGGGCGGAGTGGGGGGATTTAGGGCAGTGGAAAGAGAATTTCCTTAAAGGGATTAATAAAGTCGGCCTATCATGTTCAAAGTCGAACATGAAGCTAATTTCCCTTCATAGCACAAATTAAGATGAGATGAGATACAATACTTTCAAGGAGTACCATATTGCAGAGAACGTAATAGCCTATATATCCAAAATGTCTTGCAAAGATCTGGAATAATCAAATTTTGAAGAACTGTTTTCTTAGTAGCTGTGAACCCTTTGCCTGGTGTCCAGCCCCCATGAATCGCAGTCTTTAGCACTTTTTGAATTTGCATGCCGAAGATGTAAATGAAAAAAGGGCTAAAGATTGCGATTCATGGGGGCAAGTGAACCCTGCATATCACTTTTTTTTGGTTTAGTTTGGTAACTCTTAACCTTCCTGTTGTCCACGGGTCAAAAATGACCCGTTTCTGAGTTTAACAGCAGTGAAAACTTCCTAAATAAACCTTTTTCTGCATGAAATTTCATGAGTTGGATTCCTGGAGTGATCTTACAATTAGAAAAAGTGAAACATTAACCTTTTTTATATTTTCATAAAAGCAGTGCCTGAAATGGGCCGGTACTCACCGGTACTGAGTACCGGCACTTCTGATTTTTGTCCACATGACTACCCTTACTTCTTATTCCGTACCGTCACCTCCTGGTACGCCTTAGTTGAATGAAGAGAGCTTCATTTAAGCAGACAGCATCCTACAGACTGAAGGCAGCGCTCCGCTCACACACGGTGAGTCAAACTACAGCCGAAAACAAAGCTGCATATATCAAGTGAAGAGGTGTCACTCTGGCCCTAAATTAAATAGCCTCTTGTAATTACGTGTTCTGCAATATTAAAACCATTCTACTGACGTTTTGCCCCGCAAAGGCAGATTGTAAAGAATATAATGGCTTACATTCTGATGCAGGACTTTGTGGGCAAAACGACAATGGAATGATATTAATTGTGTAGAAAAAATAAATACATTTATATTGTGAGCAGAGTGATGCCTCTTCACTTGATCTGATGGAGCAGAGCAATCAGTGGAGCACAGGGCCGTTAAACTGTCAATCATGAAGAAATTCATGGTAATCAAACGCCAATATGTCCAATCAACACTACTGGTCAGGTGCCAATAGAGAGAGAAAAGAAAATAGAGGATGTGCAAGCACAAATGAAAGCTATGTTATAGCGCCAAGGAGGAATAAATGTACGTAAAAAGTTACATAATGCTAGTTTTCTTATATCATGACTGTCAACAACAAAAGGTCAATATAGCTTTGTTGCCACTACCTCCAAAAAGCACAGACAGCTCTGTCCGTCAGTTATATAAAGACAATATTGGCCTCTGTCTATTTGCATCAGTCTTCTGTATGCTTGTAAGTATGTAATCTTTCTCTGATGTAATCTTTCTCTGATATTATTACAGCACTAACCCAGCACATTTTTCTGTGTTGATTTTTTAAAAAATGGCAAGGTAGGTTAGGACTAGTTGTTTTGCAGCTAAACTGACTGCAGTCTTGTTTAATTTTCAGTTGGTTTTATTGTAGCATATATGCAATATTATATTTGTATGTAATGAAATGCATACAAAAATACATTTGAAGTGAGATATATTACCAATATATGCATATAAATATAAATATGTCCAAGACACATGCGATGCTCATATCATGCAACTGCCGAATTAGGGTACTGGCACCTTTTTTGGTCCAATTCAGGCACTGCATAAAAGCTGTACGCCATCGGGGTACAAAGATTAAATCAATCAATTACAGACTGATTAGAGTTAGATTAGAGTTAAATTCCCGGCGGGACGCTTCTTATTTGAAATCCGCTGACGCCGTGGAAGTAGGCTACAGGGTATAGAACACTGCCGACTTATTCTTCCTTAGTGTTTTACAGTGGTGGGTTCCTCAAACTTCAATTTGAGCAATATACTATTTTAGCACAATGTCCTATAAATTTAAAGCAATTTATGCTATGTTTAATCATTTTTAGACATACAGTAATCTTATTCCCATTGGGCTAAAAGTGGGCTATATGTAACCAAACTGAGACAAGCAGATTCTGGGGTAAATTACAAAAATTATCTTGTACATATGGACTTATCAGGTGCATAGTTTTGATATGTTTATGCGTGCATTTATGCACGGTGCTTTGTGATGTTTGTCCTCTGACTTTGGCGTCTGATCAGCCTTCCAACGCTGGTTTGGCTAGGCTGTTTTTATTCCTGGTGGTTACCTTTTAACTACATATAACACTCTGGACTGGTCTTACTCTCCACTCAAGTGACTGAGAGTAAGTGGGACGTTAAATGCTAACGTAGGCTAATGGCTGTGTATGAGTCGTGTCATCTTACCTTCTCAAAGTTGAAGGACAACATCACTCGTCTGGAGACTGAACTCAGTCAGAAGGACAAGCTCATCCTTGAGTTCTCAACTGTCGCTACTGCTCAGGCTAAACATATTGCTGTCCTGGGCTCCACTGGCTGCGATGTCCGGGACAGGACCGGCCCGACCCGCTCCCCCGACTGCTCAGCTCCGGTACCGGATAACGACACCACCATCCCATGGTCCGGCTCCGTCACCTCCGGAGCTCCGGAGGCTGCCCTAGCCAACCTGAAGCCTAGCCATCCTCCTGGGACCTAAACCCAAAGCCCTGGTCAGCTCTACTCCCCGTCATGAGCCTGCTGAAGGTTGGTCTGTCGTGGGCGGGGGTAAACACGGTGGCAAGCGGTCCTATTGCTCTCATCCACCCCAGGAGATTCAGCTCAAAAACAAATTCAGCATCCTGGATCTACAAGATTTCCCCCCATTGGCCTGTCAGTCCCCTGCACCCAGCAGCACATGCCGGCTGCGCATCGGCGCCCCGGGCTTCTCTCCGTCGCCTCCGCTCCTGACGATGGGCTGCCCTCGGGCCATCCACCGGGGGCGGGATGCAGCTCCGCTGCCTGCTCTTCGCTGCCCTGAGCCGCAAGCTGGTGCAGCGCCGCCTCCATTGCACCCCACCCTGCTGAAAAAAACTGCATAGACCAGCAAAGCTGGTCATGCTGGTGACCAGCCTATGTTGGTGGTTTTTGCTGGTGTATGCTGGTGCTGGTTTAAGCTGGTATTTGTGCTGGTCATGCTGGTGACCAGCCTACACAGTAAAAATTAAAGGATACTCGAGGCTCCTTTTAGGGTTCCTCAGTTTGCCACACTGGCGGAACCCTTTTGGGAGCCTCCGGGAACCCTTTTAAACACATCAGTTCTCTGAGGAACTTGGGGTAGTTTATCAGGTTCCTTGAGGAACCCTTTTTTCCAGCATGGTCTGGAACCACTTTGGGTGCTTCAAAGCACCATTTCCTAACCGTCTGAGGTTCCTCAAGGAACTTCAGCTTATTTTGAGGCCTATTATTGCTACTGCTGCAACTACTACTACTAAACCAAAAGATTACAACACCAAATCAAATTTAATTCGAGGATAATTTAGTCAATGTTTTTTTCTGTAATACATTAAGGATTTTAAAAAGAATACAATAATGAGGTATCAAATTAATAATAAACATTATTAAAAAAGCATGAAATAAATAAATAATTAACAAATTACACAAAATAAGCAATAAATAAACAAAATACTAAATTTATATTTTATTATCATTATTATTATTATTATTATTATTATTACATAATATTTATTATTAATTTCTAATAATTTCTAAATACTCAAAGATGCTTAAAATACTCCCTTTAAGATTAAGTGTGGGGCTGGTCGTCACGGGCTGGCTAGCACAGTGGTCACCGATGGTGTTGAACAGTCTGATGGCCGCTGACAAAAAGGGATGCCTGAGGCGCTCCGTCGCAGCATGGGGGGGAGGAGCCTGTGGCTGAAGCTGCTCCTCAGCCTCGGCTCGTCGTAGAGAGGGTGAGAGGGTGAGAGGGTGAGAGGGGTTCTCCGGGATGAAGTTGATCTTTCCTCTCAGCTTCCTCTCTGCCACTGCACCACAGAGCTGGCCTTCCTCACCAGCTTGTTGGCTTCCCCTGCCTTGAGAAAAACAAAAAGGAAACTCTCACTAACAGTAGTAATAATAACAACTAGAAAGATGCATTTTCTGGAGAAAATGCATGTGATTGCTGAGAGTGCAAGCTGTGGCACTGGTGCAGTTTAGTGTGGGTACAGCTCACCCTTTCTGTTGGCTGTCTGTGACTGGTCTCTCTCCTCTTTCCCTCTTTCTTATCCTATGGCTGTATCTATGTCACATATTTCTGTCGGTCTCCACTTGTTGACTCTGTCTCATCTGCTTCACTTTCTTCCTGTTCTTCAGTTGCTGTCTCACTCTCCTGGTAAAACAGGGATAGGTAAACTCAACTGACTGCATCTACATACTGGTGCTAATACTGGTCCTATATATGTACCAGTGTGTGTGTGTGTGTGTGTGTGTGTGTGTGTGTGTGTGTGTGTGCGGGTGGATGTGTACGTACCAGCAGCTGTATGTGTGTGTGTGTGTGTGTGTGTGTGTGTGGGTGGATGTGTACGTACCAGCAGCTGTATGTGTGTGTGTGTGTGTGTGTGTGTGCGTGTTTTTGAACATGACTGTGGATCGTCTGTTCAAACTGAAACGGCTGAAGCAAAGTATAATATGTGTATGTAATGTTAAAACTGTGAGAAATGTGGCAGTTTAAAACACTTCTGTGAAGGAGCTGTAATGAGTGTCAAAGTGATAAGTAATAATGTTAGAAATGTACTAAAATTTCATAATAGTAACAAGTACAAAAGTAAGAAAATATGTAGGAAGGCTTATGTGTAAAAGGTGGAAGGAGTATGAAAAGTATGAAGAGATAGTTAGTAGGAAGACTATTTTGTAAAAGCTGAAAGGTACAAGGAGTATGAATAGTAGGTATGAAGAGTATGAAGAGTAGGTATATATGCAGTAGAAAAAAACAGAAAGTAAGAAAGTGACAAGTAATAATGTTAGAAATGTACTAAAATGTAAAAATACTAAGAAGTAAAAAGGTATGAAAATATGTAAAAGACATGTTGAAATGGAGAAGAGTGAATTAAGCAGAAGTGCTGCATGTGTAAGAGAGCAGCAGTGCAGCAGAAACTACTGTGAAATAGAGTGGGAATGTTCTAAAATGTACTAAAATGTAACAGTACTAAAAAGTAAAAAGGTATAAAAATATGTAGTTGGTTGGAAGACTACGAAGGCGAACGAACTATCTCTAGTTAGTAGGAAGGCTTATGTGAAAAGCTGGAAGGTACTAGTAGTATGAAGAGTAGGAAGGCAGTGACAAGTAATAATGTTAAAAATGTACTAAAATCTAATAACACTAAGAAGTGCAAAGGTATGAAAATATGTAAAAGACATGTTGAAATGGAGAAGAGTGAAATAAGCAGAAGAGCTGCATGTGTAAGAGAGCAGCAGTGCAGCAGAAACTACTGTGAAAAAGAGTGGAACACTAGTGTCAAACGAACAATATCTCAAAAACTTTACATCGTATCGCTTATATATTGACATTGTGAGTGAGAGCAGAAGTAGCTGAAGGGTTTGATGTATAATATGTGTATGTAGTATTAAAGTTGTGTGAACTGCCAGTTTTAAAATGTCTGAATTTAGTGAAAAGTACAGCCTATAAAGTCTGCTAGAGTGAGTTGTGACATCACGCACTCTAGCGTAGCTCCATAGGGTCCCATTATAAAGGTTGAAAAAAGTATAAAACTTAAACTGTGATTACTCAAAAAGTACAAAAGGAACTAAAGTGATAAAGTACTAAAAGTGGTGACCCATTTAAAGTTTGAATGGAGTTTCTAGCTTAAAGTATGAAAGAGTAGTTAGAGTTCAAAGAGGGCATGGTTTGAACATTACGCCCATAGACTCCCATTATAAAAAAAAGTGGAAAAAAGTAGAATAGTTTAAAAAGTATAAAAGATATCAAAAAGTTGAATACACGCCCGCATGTCCTAAACAAGCTGAACATTTTAAAGTTTGAATGGAGTTTCTAGCTGAAAGTATGAAGGAGGAGATAGGTGCCAAAAAAGTGTACGGATTAATAATAATAAAGAGCGAGAAGGTTATACCTGTGATTGCTGAGTGTTATGACCCTGGGTCATAATTTGTATTTGAGTGTGTGTTTTTGTTGTTTATCCCTCCCTGCCTGAGGGTGGTGGTGTTCACCCCGTTTGTGTGTTCTCCAGTTTGTTGAGTTGCAGGTGGCGGCTGGTGATTGGACGGGAGACTGATGGCGCCTATTTTAAAAAGGGCGTCTGTCCGATGCCGAATCACTCCTTCTCCTTCCTGGCTCCCAACCGGACCGTGCTGTGCTTTGCCACATGAATACTGTGTTGACCTAGTGGTGTAGATTGACTTTGTTATTAAGAATGTAAATAACTTTTGGAAGAGCAGTCCCGGTAGCCATAGGGGTGAGAAGCCTTTTTTCTTTGTTTTCTTTTCTCTTGTTTCTGATAGGGAGGCAGGGAAGCTGATTGTACTTTTGTTTTCGTTTGCTTAAGTTAGGTAAGTTAGTTACCTTTTTTTTTCATAGATCGTTTTGTTTGTTATTTTGGCTGTGCTCCCCCCGACGTTTTGCTACCGTATTGAAGAGTGATTAAATAAATCAATTTTGTTTGGACTGCACCTGCTGTGGCACTGGTCATCTTTGGGAGTTGGGAAAGAGGGGAGTCACTTTTATGCTATGCTCGGTTTTCCCCTAGGCCGGGCGTAACATAAATTGGGGGCTCGTCCGTTCTTTTCTCATGTTTCGTCGGGTAGGTTCGGTAGGTATTTTGACCTATTTTTGTTGCATAATTTTGGTTGACACTTTTTTCTTGAGTGGCACTATGGATTTCGATTTGGACAGTTTTGCAAGAAATCCTAGTTTGCAGCAAGTGAATAAATGTAGAAAAGTGGATTTGATGCTCATTGCGAATTTGTTTAATGTGCAAGTGCCGGTAAATGCGAGGAAAGAGGAGCTGAGAGAGCTCGTGGTTGAGAAGCTGGAGGAGGGGGGTTTGCTTGAGGGTTCATCCACTCCAGAGGGAGAAGGGAAAAGTGACATGGAGCTCCGAGGTCTAGTGCCGCCCGTCACTCCCACTACTCCCACAGATCCTCCTATTACGTCGGGGATGTCGGCTGAGGAGCTCCGGCTGGCTCTCCGCATTAAAGAAATGGAGGTGAGAAATCGGGAGTTGGAGGTGGAGGCTATGCACCTTAGGGTGAAGGCTTTAGAGCTGGAACGCCAGCCTAGTGTTGCTCCCCATTCACCTGTCATGCAGCAAACCCCGTACTCTCCCCGTGGAAGCTTCGATGTGAGCAGGCACATTGCACTGGTTCCACCTTTCAGGGAGTCTGAGGTGGACTCGTATTTCAACGCATTTGAGCGCATTGCAGCCACTTTGAATTGGCCAAAGGATGTTTGGTCATTATTGCTTCAGTGTAAATTGGTAGGGAAAGCTCAGGAGGTGTGTGCCACCCTCACAATTGAACAGAGCTTGGATTACGAGATTGTTAAGGCTACTGTGTTACGTGCATATGAATTGGTGCCTGAAGCATATAGATAAAAATTTAGAAAATGTGAAAAGAGTGTCAACCAGACTTATGTTGAGTTCGCACGTGAGAAGGGAGTGCTTTTTGATAAATGGTGTCACACCAGTAAAGCTAAGAATTTCGCGCAGCTGCGAGAGCTTGTGCTTCTGGAGGAGTTTAAAAAGTGTTTGCCAGAGCGCATTGTTGTGTATTTGAACGAACAAAAGGTTGCGTCTCTGGCTGGAGCTGCTGTTCTGGCAGATGAGTTTGCTTTAACTCACAAGAGTGTTTTTCCATCTCCCGTGCGTCGCGAATCCCCGGTACGTGACAATAGAAGAACGCGTTCACCAAGAGTTTCTCGGGGCAACTTTTCCCCCGGGGGTGAAAACCGTGCGTGCTTTTATTGTCATGAACCTGGCCACCTCATTGCAGTTTGTCCTGTGTTACAAAAAAAAGAACAGATGAAGGGTAAAGGGCCCTCTGCTGTTAGTCTGATTCAGTGTGGGCCAGTCGCTAGCCAACCTGAACTTTTGACAGCAACCTTGCCAACAAAAGAAATTGACGATGATTTTAAGCCTTTCGTTACGCAGGGTTTTGTTTCTCTGACTGACAATGAGGTGGACAGGGTTCCCGTTACTATTCTGCGAGATACCGGTGCGAAGTATTCTGTGGCTCGACGTGGTGTCCTGCCTTTTTCCGACCAGTCGTACTGTGGTTCAGACTTATTGGTGTGGGGAATTAAACTGAGTGTTTTACGCGTGCCGCTTCACACAGTGATTTTCTCCTCCTCCTTTGTGTCTGGTACAGTGCGAGTTGGTGTGCGTGATCAGCTACCTGTTGCAGGAGTAGATTTCATCCTCGGGAATGATTTGGCTGGTGAGAAAGTGTTTCCTACTCCCGAGGTCACTGAAATTCCCACTGCTGATGTGTGTGTTGTTGCTCCCGCTGCGCTCGATTTGCCTCCCGTTTTTCCGGCGTGCGTCGTGACGCGTGCCCAGGCTCGTAAGCTTGGTGATTTAGTGGACCTTTCCGATTGTTTTTTGAACGCGTCTGATGATCCGGTCAGCCCCTCTTCTGAACCTGAAAGTGTGCCTGTTACTGTGGATGTGTTGCCTAATAATATGGATTTGTGTTTGGCAATAGATAAGGATCAGCTTATCCAGGCTCAGCAGTCAGATGGTACATTGGCTGCATGTTTGTCTGCAGCTCAGGAACAGAGAAATGCTTCACAGCCAGTGTCTTATCTGTTTGAGGAAGGTGTGTTGTTGCGTAAATGGTCCCCTGTGTCTGGGATGGAATGTGATGTGGTCTCCCAGGTTGTTGTGCCGAAAGAGTTCCGGCTCCAAGTGTTAAGTTTAGCCCACAATCACAGTCTGTCCGGCCATTTGGGGATCAAGAAAACATATCATCGGGTGCTCCGATATTTTTTCTGGCCAGGGTTAAAATCCGATGTCACCAAATTTTGTCGATCTTGCCATGTTTGCCAAATTACTGGAAAACCAAACCAGGTTATTCCTCCGGCTCCTTTACATCCGATCCCGGTAATTGGCGAACCTTTTGAGCATGTCATAATAGACTGTGTCGGTCCCTTGCCAAAAACCAAGACTGGTCACCAGTACCTGCTCACCATCATGTGCGCAGCCACACGTTTTCCTGAGGCCGTCCCGTTGCGCACGTTGAGGGCTAAAGCAGTGGTGAAAGCCTTGGTTAAGTTCTTTTCCACTTTTGGTTTGCCCAAACGCATTCAAACAGACCAAGGATCTAACTTTATGTCTAAGGTTTTTTCACAGGTGATGACAGAGTTGTCCATTAAGCATCAGATCTCCAGTGCGTACCACCCGGAGAGTCAGGGCGCACTGGAGAGATTTCATCAGACGTTGAAGTTCATGCTTCGAAAGTATTGTGCTGGGTCAAACAGGGAGTGGGATGAGGGTCTGCCACTGCTTCTGTTTGCCATTCGTGAAACCATACAGGAGTCTCTTGGGTTTAGTCCGGCTGAATTGGTTTTTGGGCACACTGTGCGCGGCCCGCTACGTTTGCTGCGGGAGAGGTGGCTTGCAGACAAACCCAGCCCCGCGCACAGCATTTTAGACTATGTGAGTTCATTCAGGGAGAGGTTGCACACGGCTTGTGAGCTGGCACGCAGTTCCCTTTCCGCTGCACAGTCTAAAATGAAGAAACAGTATGATAAGAAAACACTCAGTCGCAATTTTCAGTCAGGTGACCGTGTTTTGGTTCTGTTACCTATTGTTGGGTCCAGCCTCCAGGCAAAGTTTTGTGGTCCCTACGAGGTTGAGCGCAAATTGAGTGACACAGACTATGTAGTTAGTACGCCAGATAGGAGGAAAAAGTCCCGTGTGTGTCACATCAATATGTTGAAGCCATATTTTGTTCGTGAAACCTCCGAGGTGCCAACTGTAAACTCTGTGCCATGTGTCTCTCCTGTGGCGACTGTTGTGTCACCATCGTACAGTCCCGAGGAGGACGGGTTGCGTGGGCAGCCTGTTTCAGTTCCATGTGCGCGATTAGAGAATTCAAAAATTCTGAAAAACCTGGAGGAACATTTGTCGTATTTGTCTGAGCCGGCCATAAGTGATGTTTGCCATCTTATTCGTTGTCACGCACCGTTATTTGGTGATAAGCCCACCCAAACTACAGTCTTGCAGCATGATGTAGATGTTGGTGACCATAAGCCCATTAAACAGCACGCGTACCGCGTCAATCCGGTAAAGAGGGCTGCAATGCAAAAGGAGGTTGAGTATCTTCTGGAAAATGGCTTTGCTGTGCCAAGTTCCAGCCCGTGGAGCTCACCCTCGCTTTTGGTTCCGAAATCGGATCAAACGCCTCGTTTTTGTAATGACTTCCGTAAAGTGAATGCCGTTACCAAGCCAGACTCATTTCCTCTGCCACGTATGGATGATTGTATAGATCGTGTCGGGTCAGCCAAGTACGTCACTAAGTTAGACCTATTGAAGGGTTACTGGCAGGTGCCCCTTACACCTTGTGCATCTGAGGTCTCAGCTTTTGTTACTCCTGACCATTTCTTACAGTATACCGTTATGCCATTTGGGTTAAGAAATGCTCCTGCCACTTTCCAACGGTTAATGAATACAGTTCTTTCTGGTGTCAAAAACTGTGAGGCGTACTTGGATGACATCGTGGTGTATTCTTCCACCTGGTCAGAGCATGTAGACAGTTTGCGAGAAGTATTCAGTCGTTTGAAGGGTGCTTCTTTGACTTTGAATCTGGCTAAATGTGAGTTTGGTAAGGCTGTAGTCACTTACTTAGGAAAACAAGTAGGCCAGGGGCAGGTGCGCCCCCTGTTGGCCAAAGTCCAGGCCATCCTGGATTTTCCTGTGCCAGAAACGCGGCGGCAACTCCGCCGGTTTCTGGGAATGTGTGGCTATTATCGAGGGTTCTGTAAAAATTTTGCTAGTGTAGTTGCGCCCCTAACTAGCTTGGTAAGCCCCTCCAGCCAATTTGTCTGGACTGCTGTGTGTCAGGACTCATTTGATTCTGCCAAGGCTCTTCTATGCAGCGCGCCTGTACTGGCTGCACCTGATTTTGCACGTCCCTTTAAGTTGGAGGTAGATGCCAGTGCTTATGGTGCAGGCGCTGTTCTTTTACAGGAGGATGATCATGGTATTGATCACCCAGTGTGTTACTTCTCAAAGAAATTCAACAAACACCAATTGAATTACAGTACAATTGAGAAGGAAGCCTTGGCATTGCTTTTGGCGTTACAGCACTTTGAGGTCTATGTTGGTTCGAGCTCAATTCCGGTGCATGTTTATTCAGACCACAATCCTCTCGTGTTCCTGTCTCGCATGCAGAATAACAATCAGCGTCTTATGCGCTGGTCGTTATTGCTGCAGGATTTCAACATTGAGATACATCACATTAAAGGAGTGGATAATATTGTGGCTGATGCATTGTCTCGTGTGGGGTTTTAGAAATCAAGCATTTCTTGGGGGAAGAAATGTTTGATCTTAGGTGGGGGGGTGTTATGACCCTGGGTCATAATTTGTATTTGAGTGTGTGTTTTTGTTGTTTATCCCTCCCTGCCTGAGGGTGGTGGTGTTCACCCCGTTTGTGTGTTCTCCAGTTTGTTGAGTTGCAGGTGGCGGCTGGTGATTGGACGGGAGACTGATGGCGCCTATTTTAAAAAGGGCGTCTGTCCGATGCCGAATCACTCCTTCTCCTTCCTGGCTCCCAACCGGACCGTGCTGTGCTTTGCCACATGAATACTGTGTTGACCTAGTGGTGTAGATTGACTTTGTTATTAAGAATGTAAATAACTTTTGGAAGAGCAGTCCCGGTAGCCATAGGGGTGAGAAGCCTTTTTTCTTTGTTTTCTTTTCTCTTGTTTCTGATAGGGAGGCAGGGAAGCTGATTGTACTTTTGTTTTCGTTTGCTTAAGTTAGGTAAGTTAGTTACCTTTTTTTTTCATAGATCGTTTTGTTTGTTATTTTGGCTGTGCTCCCCCCGACGTTTTGCTACCGTATTGAAGAGTGATTAAATAAATCAATTTTGTTTGGACTGCACCTGCTGTGGCACTGGTCATCTTTGGGAGTTGGGAAAGAGGGGAGTCACTTTTATGCTATGCTCGGTTTTCCCCTAGGCCGGGCGTAACATAAGTCAGCAATCAAACAATAATTCATTAAATATTTTCATTTTGGGCACCTTTGAGAGAGCGAGAGAGTGCTGTAGTCTCAACCACCCCGACCTGTAACGCAAAAGAGAGAATGGGTACATTATATTCATTGTTATTTATACACACACACAGACACACACATGCATAAGAGCTGGGTGACATACAAGCAAAATCAAATATCACAATATTTGTGAACGGATGCCTCTATATTGATAATGTCACAATATTTTGTGAATGACTACTGGTTTTTCCATAAGATATTTACACAGAAGAAAATTCTGAGAAATAATCATTAGTAATGTGGATTTGATGAGCAAACTGGTAGAGATGCATTAATAATTTCACTCAGCTCAGTTTAATAAATTCATAAAAATTGATCACTTTACTGTAATGCTGCCTTTAAGGGCAGGAAAATGCAATATTTAAGCTATATCACCATATTACCATAACAAATCCAAGACCATATCTAGTCTCATATTACCATATTGATATTACATCGATATATTGCCCAGGTGATTGTCAAAGCATCAGTAAACACTGCACTTACATTTATAAAACTCACAACCAATTTCACTGCCTTGTACGCCGTTACCATGGCGACAGTCTGCTGCTGATGTGACGTAAGCTTAAAAAACGAACTTAGACTTCTTCTTTTTTTAAGTTAAAATAATTGGACAGCACAAAACACATATCGCCAAACAAACAATACATGCCTGGAAGTCAACCCACCTTCATATTTGACTACAAATGTCGTTCCAAATGCAAAACTATTATATGTTAAATAGCACTCGTTCGCTAGCCGCGGTAGCGCGCTAACGCTAACCTAGCTAAAGAACGGGTTATTCAGCTAACGTTAGCTGACCATAAAAACACATAAATGTCAACCAAGAACAGGAATAATGGTTTGGTTAGCTTACCTACATTACTATGGATACATGTAGGTGCTTGGTGACACTTGATTCACCTGGAAAATAATATGTGCAAAAGTAGTCCGCTGGCACCGCTGCTGGCCGCTGCTTCTGCCGGTAACTGCAAACTGAACCAGCGCGAGCTCACAACATTAGTAGCACGCACCTGTCTGCGTTCCAAACAGGCCTACTAACTGCCTTGTACACATCCCAAGCAACATTAAAGAAAGAGCAATGGAGGTGTCGATTGGGACTGAAATAATACAGCATCATTGCATGCAGACATTTTGAATATGTCACCATATCAGCAAATATAAATTACTGCACCCTTACACCACACAGGAAGAGAATAAATAAAACTATAAAAGTTTGGACACACCACTGTTTTCTTTATTTTTACTATTTTCCACAAACAAACGGGAACTTTTGGGGAATGTAACATGTTTAATGGGATTAAATTATCACTTGTATATACAACAAACGCTGATTTATACTGTAGAGTCTTTTTAAATGTAAAAATTCAGAGTTTGCAGAAAATATCTCGGAAAAGCCTTTTCATAATACAGTTTTATTTATTTTTTTGCCGTGACACTTAGATTAAAATGTATGCACTCTCCCTATGAGTTTCTACTAAAATACTGTGAATGCTGCATTTATGCTTAATCCGTATTCTGAGTTTAACCTCAGAATTCTGACTTTAAACTCAGAATTCTGACTTTAAACTCAGAACTCAAATACATTTTTCACATTTGGCCCTAATCCTCTTCCGTACTGTTCCACCCACCGTTTTGTATGACAGCTCCCCCTGTTGGCCTCCAGTTTCTCATATCCCAGTTATCTGGAACCCCAGACCCACTTTGTCTGCCTCAACTCGCCAGTCTAGGGGTGGTCATAATACGAGATCACTGCACTTTATTAACTGTCTGCCCGCTCCCCAATTCCCTGTTCTGTCACCTGCCCCTCTAAAATGTGGCCTGTTAAATGCCCGTTCCCTTTCCAATAAGTCCTTTATTTGCAATGATTTTATAACTGCTAATTGCCTGGACTTTTTCATGGCTACTGAGACCTGGCTCACTCCTAATGATGCTGTCCCTTTAATTGAGGCTGCCCCTGCTAACTTTTCCCATTTTCATCTCCCCTGGCTTTCGGGTCGGGGTGGTGTATACTTTTATACAGACCTCCTAAGCTAAATGGTTTTATTCATGAATTTTCTGAGCTGCTCTCTCTTGTTATACCCAAATATGATAGAGTACTCATCCTTGGTGACTTGTCCTACTAACCCTCTCTCCTGTGATTTCCTGGATCTTATTGAGTCTTTTAATTTAAACCAAATTGTTAAAGGTGCCACACACTCTAAAGGCCATTTAGCTCTGGTCCTCACCAGTGATTTTCCCCCCATAAATGTGAATCTCATTGACTTTTATGTGTCAGATCATAAAGCCATTGTTTTTAATGTTCCCTTATCTCCTCCCTCTAGTAAGCCTTGTGCCACTGTTCTTTTTTTAAGATTTATTTTTAGGCATTTTATGCTTTATTTGACAGAAATAGTGAGAGAGAGACAGGGAGGTATGGGAGAGAGAGGGGAGGACATGCAGCAAACGACCGCGGGCTGGATTCGAACCCGGGTCGCTGCGGGAAGGACTGAGCCTTATATAGTACACGCTCTACTCTGTGAGCCACCGGGGCACCCTCTGTCATGTGTTCTTAATGCTGATTCTGCCAGTAAATTCTGTGAAGCTTTCTCCAATACCTTAACCTCAAGCTCTTTTATGCAGCAACAGTGCCCGGAGGCTCTGGCTAATTCTTTCAACACTACCTGCCTCTCCATCCTTGATCATATCGCTCCTCTTAAAATCAGAAAGAAAAAGCATAATCCTTCTCCTTGGTTCAATGAGCACACTCGGGCCCTCAAGAGACAATGCAGAAAAGCTGAATGTATATGGAAGGCTAATAGGTTACAAGTTTCCCTAGACATCCTAAGAAGTCACATGGTCAACTATCAGACTGCTGTTAAAGAGGCAAGATCAGCCTATTTCTCCAGTTTGATTTCCAGCAATTCCCATAACTCCAAAGTTTTATTTAAGGTTATTGATTCTGCTTTCAATTTCTGACTTATTTTGTTAAAAAGGTGGAGAATATTAGGACTCAGATCGTTTCAGACATGTGTGTCCTATCTGTCCCCCCCTCAAACTGTGCAGTGCTGACTCAATTCCAGCCAATTTCCCTCTCAGTCCTAGAAACCACTGTCTCTCATATTAAATCCTCTTCCCAGCTTGATATTATTCCCTCTAAAATTTTAAAAGACATATTGCGTACTGTCAATCCCTGCATTTTATCAATTATTAATTGCTCCTTGGCCGCTGGTATTTTTCCTTCTTCCTTTAAACATGCAATTGTGCAACCCATGATAAAGAAACCTAATTTTGACTTGCTCACTCTAAGCACTCTAACCAACCTATTTCTAAAATGTATTTTTTATCTAAGGTGTTATTGAAAGTTATTGCCTCTCAACTGATTGATTATATGAATGTTAACAGCATTTTCGATAACTATCAGTCTGGTTTTAGAGCTCTACACAGTACTGAGACGGCTCTAGTCAAGGTGACAAATGACTCCTTGCTGCAGATAAAGGTGAAAGCTCTATTCTGGTCCTGCTAGACCTGAGCGTGGCCTTTGATACAGTAGACCACTCTATCCTTCTACAGCGTCTTGAAACTTGGGTTGGTCTAAAAGGGTCTGCTCTCAACTTATTACGCTCCTATCTGTCCAATAGAACCTTTTCTATTGTTGTTGGAAATTCCCCATCTTCTGTTTCCCAGTTCACTCATGGCGTTCCTCAAGGGTCAATCTTGGGGCCGTTACTGTTCTCCATTTATATGCTGCCCTTGGGTCAGGTCATTAATAAGCACAATGTACAGTACCATTGTTATGCTGACGACACCCAGTTATATGTCCCGTTACAACCCACTAATCATAGCAGCCTAACCCAATTTACCGCCTGCCTTTCTGATATCAATTGCTGGACTCTCAAAATTTCCTCAAACTTAATGATGACAAAACGGAAATTATCCAACTGCAAGAAATTTGGGTGTTTTTGTCATGATCTGGCTCTTTGTGTTTTGCCCACCCACCTAATCCTTTTCCTTTCTCCCTCTCCCTCAGCAGGTACATGCAGAGGGGCGGGGCCGATCTCCACGGGAGTGAGGCTCACAAGGCACACCTGTCTCTCATCCCGCAATCAGCCCGGCTTCTTAAGCCTGCTCCAAATTCGCCCCAGTGCCAGATGATTCCCGCACATGCTCGTGTCTCATGCCTCCTCGCTCTCGTGAAGATCTCCTGTCGTAGTGTTTCCTCAGCGTATCACTTGTAGATACTCTAGTCCCAGTTTTCTAGTGAGTTTTTGTTAACTTTCGGAAATAAACTGTTTTTGTTCGATTCTGCATCTGGGTCCTGGCTCTCCTTGAACACACCCCTAACAGAATCATCTGGCCAGAATGGACCCAGCAGAATCTGAGAGTTTTAAGCGGGCGCTCTCTAGCCAGGCAGCAGTGGTTAATCAGCACGAGTCCTCCCTGCTCCAGGTGATGGAACACCTGCAGCAGCTCACCGCCAGCGTGTCTCAACTGGGCGGCCAACTGGAGGCCATCAAAGACCAAGTGATTCCACCTTCCGGCTCTTCCCCTCGACTCCAAGCAGCTGACCAGACCGCCAGTCCAGCGCAGCAAACCAGAGAGCCCTACATCCCTATACCTGCCAGGTATTCCGGTGATTTAGGGACATGTGCTCAGTTTCTCCATCAGTGTTCACTAGTGTTTAGCCAACAGCCTAATACATATGCTTCTCAGTCAGCTAAAATTTCATTTGTCATGAGTTTACTCACAGGACAGGCAGCCGCCTGGTCCTTAGCCATCTCAGGGCAGCAATCAGACCTCCTCACTGACTACAAACTATTCTCAGATGAGATGAAGCGGGTTTTCGACCACCCAGTCAAGGGTAGACAGGCAGTGGGTCAATTGCTGGATCTTCAGCAGGGAAACCAGCCAGTGTCACAGTTTGCTGTAAGTTTCCGCATTCTAGCCGCAGAGAGCGGGTGGGGGGACGCAGCCCTTCAGGCTGTTTTTTGTAAAGGGCTCTCCAGTGAAATTAAAGATGAGCTGGCAGTGCGTGAAGAATGCTCCTCACTTAACCAACTCATAGATTTAGCCATCAGACTAGATAACAGACTGAGGGAGAGGAATAGGGAAAGACTGGAAACCAGGAGAAGACCTGCAACCGGTTCCTCGCCTCCCGTCCAGGACCCCGCACCACCCACTCAAGGCTCCACCCTCCTCGCCCACGAGTCCCGCCAACCCCCAGCGGAGGAACCCATGCAGCTCGGACGGGCGCGCCTGACCCCAGCGGAACGACAGAGGCGGATGACAGGGAGACTCTGCCTCTACTGCGGCCAAGAGGGACATTACGCCAGCCGCTGCCCGGAGGCGCCAAAAGGCCAGGCTCACCAGGGAACAGGAGGTTCCTGGTGAGCCGAATCTCGTCATCCTCCGCTTCACGCCTCCGGGTGGCAGGTACGATTCACGCCACACAACACTCCCTCTCGGTCGAGGTCTTGGTCGACTCGGGGGCAGATGACAATTTCATTGACATTAGTTTCGTTAAAGCCCATGGCCTACCTGTGTATAAGCTAACCTCACCCAAGAAGATCCACTCCATAGATGGTAAATTGTTGGAAATTGTTACTCACAAGACCGAGCCCCTTAAGCTACTTCTCTCCAGCAATCATCACGAGCATGTTGAATTGTTTGTCATCACCTCCCCCCTTAACAACGTCATCTTGGGCATTCCCTGGCTCAAGCGGCATAACCCCCACATTGACTGGGTCACGGGCACCATCCGCAAGTGGAGCCTGTACTGCCATGCTCACTGCCTGCAATCTGCAGTCCCGGCCCGGATCTCCAGCTCCTGCCAGCAACCCGAGGAAATTGACCTGACTAATGTCCCCTCCGAGTACCATGACTTAAAGGAGGTGTTCAGTAAGACTTCTGCCAGCACCCTTCCCCCGCATAGACCTTACGACTGTGCAATCGAGTTGCTCCCCGGGTCACCCCTCCCTACCAAGCGGTTGTATAACCTCTCCAAGCCTGAAAGGGAGGCTATGGAGAGTTATATCACCGACTCGGTAGCGGCGGGGCTGATCCGGCCCTCTTCCTCACCTGTAGGGGCGGGCTTTTTCTTTGTTGAGAAAAAGGACAAAACGCTCCGCCCCTGTATTGACTACACAGGACTTAACGACATCACCATCAAGAACAAGTACCCTCTTCCCCTCAGACTCTGCGTTCAGCCCCCTACACGACGCCTGCGTTTTCTCAAAATTAGATTTGAGAAACGCCTACCATCTCGTCAGGATCCGTGAGGGGGATGAATGGAAGACTGCGTTTAACACGCACCTGGGACACTTTGAGTATCGGGTGATGCCTTTTGGACTGACTAATGCTCCTGCTGTTTTTCAATGTTTGGTAAATGATGTGTTACGAGACTTACTAAACAAGGTTGTGTTCGTTTACCTCGATGACATTTTGATTTTCTCACGGTCCCAAGATGAACATGTTAGTCACGTCCGGGATGTCTTACAAAGACTCCTAGAAAACAAGCTCTATGTCAAGGCTGAGAAATGCGAGTTTCATGTGTCTTCTGTCAGTTTCTTAGGATACGTGGTGGAGAAGGGGCAGCTGCGGGCCGACCCCTCAAAGGTGGAGGCAGTCAGGGAGTGGCCTGTTCCCACCACTCGCAAGCAACTACAACGCTTCCTAGGGTTTGCTAATTTTTACAGACGGTTCATAAGAAACTATAGCCGGATAGCGGCCCCTCTCTCTTCTCTCACCTCGAGTACAGTAAACTTTGCCTGGTCACCTACTGCTGATGCTGCTTTTGGCACACTGAAAGACATGTTTATTAAAGCGCCTGTCCTTGCTCACCCAGATCCTGAGCAGCAGTTTGTGGTCGAGGTTGATGCCTCGGATTCAGGGGTCGGGGCCGTCCTCTCCCAGCGCCAGCCTGCGGACGGCAAGCTCCACCCCTGCGCTTTCTTCTCTCGTCGCCTCAGTCCTGCGGAGCGCAACTACGACGTGGGAAACCGAGAGCTATTGGCGGTGGTTCTGGCTCTTCAGGAGTGGCGGCACTGGTTGGAGGGGTCTGCGCAGCCATTCATCGTGTGGACAGACCACAAGAACCTGTCATACCTGCGCACGGCGCGGCGCCTCAACTCCCGTCAGGCCCGGTGGGCTCTCTTCCTGGGACGGTTCTCCTACACCCTCACCTATCGCCCCGGTTCGAGGAACGTCAAGCCAGATGCACTCTCCCGACAGTTTTCCGAGGAAGAGAGGGAGCCCAGCAGTGAGACCATCCTTCCTCCCGCCTGTGTGGTGGGGGCGCTCCGGTGGCGGGTCGAGAAGGAGGTCCAGGAAGCCCTCCAGGGACAAACGGTGCCGGACGGGTGCCCTCCCGGACGGCTTTTCGTTCCCGTGGTCACGAGATCTTCAGTGCGCTCTTGGGGACACGCCTCCCGGATAGCCTGCCACCCGGGAGTCCATCGCACCCTCACATTGGTTCAGCAGCGTTTTTGGTGGCCGTCCATGGCTGCTGATGTTCGAGCCTTCATTGCCGCCTGCACGGTGTGTGCTCGCAACAAGGCCTCACACCGTCCCCTGGCGGGTCTCCTCCAGCCCCTACCCATTCCTCCACGCCCTTGGTCTCACATAGCAGTGGATTTTGTTACGGGCCTGCCTCCCTCAGAAGGAAACGACACCATTTTGACTATTGTGGATCGGTTCTCCAAGGCGGTTCATTTTGTTCCCCTTCCCAAGCTCCCCTCCGCCTTGGAGACCGCTAATCTGTTAGTTCGGCATGTGTTCAGGCTCCATGGTATCCCCCAGGACATCGTATCGGACCGAGGTCCACAATTCACCTCCCAGGTATGGAAGGCTTTCTGTCGGGCTCTGGGGGCCGCCACCAGTCTCACCTCCGGCTACCATCCCCAATCTAACGGGCAAACGGAACGGGCCAATCAGGACCTTGAGACTGCTCTCCGCTGCGTCGCCTCCCGGCTCCCCTCCTCCTGGGCGACACACCTTCCCTGGGTGGAGTATGCGCACAACTCCTTGATCAGCTCGGCCACGGGTATGTCCCCGTTCATGATCAACACAGGATTCCAACCCCCTCTATTCCCCAGTCAGGAGTCCGACACGGCGGTGCCCTCGGTTCGGGCCCAGTTCCGCCGGGTCAGACGGGTGTGGCGCGAGACCAGGGCAGCGTTGGGTAGGACCGCTGAACGGAATAGGCGGTTGGCAGACCGTCACCGGATCCCTGCTCCCAACTACAAGGTGGGTCAAGAGTTATGGCTGTCATCACGAGATCTTCCCCTCCAGACCGAGTCCAGAAAAATGGCCCCCAGGTACGTCGGTCCCTACACGGTGGAGAAAGTGATCAACCCCAGTGCCGTCCGGCTCCGCCTCCCTGCCTCACTGAACGTCCACCCGGTGTTCCACGTCTCCCTCCTGAAACCTGTCTCGGTCAGCCCTCTCCAACCACCAGTGCCACCGCCTCCTCCCCCCCGTCTCATCGAGGGTCACCCAGCATACACAGTCACCCGCATTCTGGACGTCCGCAGGCGGGGCCGAGGATATCAGTACCTGGTGGATTGGGAGGGGTACGGTCCCGAGGAGCGCTCCTGGATCTCGCGCTCCCTCATCCTCGACCCACAACTGCTGCGAGAGTTCTACAGTAGGTACCCGGGTAAGCCAGGTAGGACGCCTGGAGGCGTCCATTAGGGGGGGGGTACTGTCATGATCTGGCTCTTTGTGTTTTGCCCACCCACCTAATCCTTTTCCTTTCTCCCTCTCCCTCAGCAGGTACATGCAGAGGGGCGGGGCCGATCTCCACGGGAGTGAGGCTCACAAGGCACACCTGTCTCTCATCCCGCAATCAGCCCGGCTTCTTAAGCCTGCTCCAAATTCTCCCCAGTGCCAGATAATTCCCGCACATGCTCGTGTCTCATGCCTCCTCGCTCTCGTGAAGATCTCCTGTCGTAGTGTTTCCTCAGCGTATCACTTGTAGATACTCTAGTCCCAGTTTTCTAGTGAGTTTTTGTTAACTTTCGGAAATAAACTGTTTTTGTTCGATTCTGCATCTGGGTCCTGGCTCTCCTTGAACACACCCCTAACAGTTTCATTTGATTCTGGTCTTTGTTTTGATGACCAAGTTAAGAAGGTTGTTCAATCATGTTTCTTTCAACTTAAGTTAATTTCAAAAATTAGACCCTTCTTATCCTTTGAGGATTTACACAAGGTTGTCCATGCCTTTATTTTTTCTCGTTTACATTTCTGTAATGCCCTCTACACAGGTATTACTCAGGCTTCCCTCTTTCGCCTTCAATTGGTGCAAAATGCTGCTGCTAGGATTATTACTGGTTCAAGAAAACAAGATCATATAACTCCGATTCTGGCCTCCCTGCATTGGCTTCCCGTTCATTTTCGCATTGATTTTAAAATTTTGCTGTTGACATTCAAGGCTTTACATGACCAGGCCCCTAATTACACTGAACAAAAATATAAACGCAACACTTTTGTTTTTGCTCCCATTTTTCATGAGTTGAAATAAAAGATCTAAGACTTTTTCTATGCACACAAAAGGCTTATTTCTCTCAAATTTTGTTCACAAATTTGTTTAAATCTGTGTTAGTGAACACTTCTCCTTTGCCAAGATAATCCATCCACCTGACAGGTGTGGCATATCAAGATGCTGATTAAACAGCATGATTATTGCACAGGTGTGCCTTGGGCTGGTCACAATAAAAGGCCACTCTAAAATGTCCACGGGGGTGGACAAGAAAAGAAGTGTGAGAAGAAGAAATGTACCTCCTCCACCACTAAAAAAACAAACCATGAGAGTGGAGTTTTTTTTTTATTCCAAAGAGAAGAACCAACAATATGTGAATGTTAAATCAATTTTGAAGCTGTAAAAGGTTTGTTTACATCTGTAATGTTTACGTATATTGCAATAAAACAGAGCTGAATTTTGAATGATAATTAATAAGAGTTGAGAGCGTTGCCCAAAGCTTATTTTCTATGCAATCAGACTTTGTGTAAAATATGTGAATATCTTTATTGGGGCTTTAAGCTTTATAGATGGGACACAAAACTGATCTGAGAACAGAGTCCAGTTAGGCCGACTGTGTGCTTTGAGGCTGAATGTTGGACTTTGGACCTTGGAGCTGAGAAATCAGAATGATTAGACAGTTACACACAGGGGTTTCCCTCCAAAATGAGATATCCACTATTTGAAAGAAAAGTGACTCCTGCTCTTATAAAATGATTGATGGCACAATATAACAGCAAACTATAATAGCTTTTAAAAGATATTTGGTATAGCTGATACAATGCTTTTTTACAGAATCCTCCATATTTTAGAAATATTGAATGATGAATTTCAGGTACAGATTTATTTCCCCCCAAAATTGATGTATAGCATTAGTGCCAAATAAAATGGCAGATTACTTTTTTTGTGCTAACATGTTAGTTTTTCAATTCTTGTAATCCATTATTTACTTTTTAAAATGAAAATGTTCCTTTTATTTTTTATTCAGATTGTTTTATTTTTGTTAGTGGAAATGTAATAAAGTAGAAAAAGTGAAAATCCCACATCTTGTGCAGACAACATGCTGTTAATTGAAAAAAACACAATCTAATCCTGCTTGATGTAAATGAGATTGGCTGACTGTTTTAAAAACAGAGCAACAGTTTATTGCATTTGAAAACAATGATCACAACACACTTGGCAGCACAAGGCATATTTCTACAGCAGGTTTTTGAAGTGGGTAACAAAAGTACAATAAAGAATAACTTTGTGAAGTAACTAGTTACTTTTAAGACACTGTACCAGTCCAAGGGAGTAACGGTCGTGTCACAGCCCCAACTGGTTTGTGTATGTGTGCATTGTGTGTGTGTGTGTGTGTGTGTGTGTGTGTGTGTTGATCTGATAAAGAAATTATTTCTGTTATCTCCCTGTGTACATGAGGACCACTGGCATGCTGCTAGAGATAGAGAGACACACGGGGCCATCATCACTTACACACACACACACACACATACACACACACAGCCTATCTTAAGCCATACAAACTCCTCTCATTTTCTTATTAATGTGTGAAACGCTAATGAAAATATAAAAATCCACCCATCTCTCTCACAGACACACAGTCTTGGTACATCCTTAATTCCTCGTCTGATGAATGTAAATATGTGAACCCTAATAAAAATCCTTTAAACAACATTGCATTAAGGCATTTTGGTGCTATGAAACCATGTATGAATGCATTTCAACTGTAGTGACACAAACCTCCTAGTTATGTAATGGCTTCATTTGAAACCTTCTTAATGGTTTTAATCAGTTTTCCACTTGAGGGCAGCAGAGCATCACAGTGTTTTACCCACAGCAGTGTAGCCTTCTTCTCTAGTTTGAGCTCAGGTGACAAGAACCTGGATTTACATTGCTGTGTTTTTCTGCAACTTGTGTGTTTGTTGTGGCACTGCTTCCTGGGCCAGGTCCCTCTTGAATAGGAGATATTTAATCTCAATAGGATTAAGATAGACAGATAGATTGGATATTATAATCAGCGGTGGAAAGAATACTACACTGTCCTACTCAAGTGGAAGTATTGTTACTTTGCTGATATTTTACTTAAAGGGTAACTTTGGTATTTTTCAACCTGGACCCTATTTTCCCAACTTTTTGTGTCTAAGTAACTAATGGGGACAACAATTTTTGAAATTGGTCCAGTATTGAGCGAGATCGCGTCAGCTGGCAGCCGCAAAACGGGCTGCAATGTAATCCGACGGGGCAAATGTGAACCGTCAATGTACGTCCACTAAAAGTGCTTGTTTTTGCCACTAACAGGCTCAGATTGTTATTATAAGTGTCTGACAACATTATGGAAAGGACCCTACAGAGAAATGAAACGTTTTTCTTGACCTTTCGCTTGATCTGGTCTGTTTGTTATTGTGTGTAATAAAGGCTTATACTACGCTTAAAAAACACAACACCAGCCTATAGAAAGAGTGTGCTGCTGGACTACAAAAATGCTTCAAACGTCCATATGGCTCATGGTGGCTGTCATGTTTTCTCTTTGCTGTCACTCTGCCATTACTGACACAGAGGGGGGTGAATCAGCTGCTGCCTCCAGTGTGGGGATTTTATTTATGCATATTGGCTTAGAAAACGGTGATAAAATCTGATATTTATACTCAGTGACCAGAAAGTACATGGTGATGTAGTACTGGGAAACTACTGCAGTTCCCCTACGCTGATGTTGTAAATATAAATGAGTTCCTGGTCCCTGGTTAGATAAGGGTTAAAGGGGCCGCACTGTAGAAATTCAAATGTTTCTCTATTTGTTTACATATATGATCAAAGAGGTTTAATGAAGACAATGTTAAAGTTAGGTTTTGTTTGAGTGCTTCAATATAAAGTTGCTGCTTTTTCAAAAATCCATTTGTTTTTATATGCAGTTTCAGACTGACTCCAGGAAACGCTTCACAACTGGACTCGATCCTGATTGGCTCCCTTCACTAATCAATTATTAAAATCCTTCCAATCTGACCAGTTTACAGCATTTGAACTCACTGACTGTTCTGCCAGTGAGGACTTAAGTCTTCAAATTCATTCAATCAATAGCCTTTTAACTAAACTACATTTATTTGAAAAACATCACAAATAACTTTATTCTGATCCTGAGCCATAGTATATTTGAAAAGAAAATTATGAAAACTGAACAATATGGGACTTCTTATTCCTTCATTCGTTCTCATGTCCGTTCGTATGTGTTACTCCTCATCCCAACACATGCTAAAAACAGCATGTCATTTCTAAGAGGCAGCAGTAAGTACAAAGTGAGTTTGTCTGGTGTCTGAAACTACGACGATAAAGGGAAAACAGTTTCCTGAGCATGAAAAGGGGAACGGAAAGAGAAAAGCTGCCAGCAAGCCTGAAAGGGGTTTCCACCGCCAGTGTTGTTTCACACTTCTTCTTGGGCAGCTGAAACATAGGTAGCATTCACCAAAACTACTACCGTCAGTGAAAACCGCACTAACAACCGCACTTATAGTCATAAACCTTTCCACTTCCTACTTCCTATGAGATACGACCGAGACAAGAGAGTCGAGTTTGGAAACTAGTCCTCATTACATTCTGAATAGGCATGTGAAGGACTTATCAATCATCTTGGCTGTGAGCGCGATAAGAAACTTCGCAGAATGACATGGGTAGGTGGTTCACTATGAATCAACAGATTTTTGTGATCTCAAAGACTCAGATATGGGTCTGCCAAATGATGCTACAGTAGCAATGATGATGATGATGATGAAGTCAAGTCAAATTTACTCATAAAGCGCTTTTAAAAGAACAAGTCTGTCATAAAGTGCTTTAAGGATTTTAAGGATTTAAGGATAAGATGTTCGATCAGAGCCTGTTTGTGTGTGTGTGTGTGATGTTATGAGGACCAAATGTCCTCACATGGATAGAGATGTGAGGAAAATGTTCCAAAGTGAGGACATTTTGCTGGTTCTCACTTCTTCAAGGGAGTTTGTTTAGGAATAGGACTTGTGTTTGAGGTTAAGCTTAGGTTAAGGTAAGGGTAAGGTAAGGGTTAGGTGTCAGGGAATGAAGTCAATGAAAGTCCTAACAAGGAGAGTAATACAAATGTGTGTGTGTGTGATGACGATAACAATAATGACAGTGAAATTAAACAGCGCGATGATGTTAATCGTATTTGAAGAGTGAAGTTCCAAAATAAGATGTTCAGGCTGCACCATTTGAAGAAAAGCGACACCTACTGTTACAAAAATGACTGACAGCACGAAATGAAAACAAATTCTGGTCGTTTTTAACGGAGAGGTAATGGAAGTCCTGGGTTTGGAGAAATGCTAACACTTTCACTCCCTGGATCCTCCATACTTTAGAGATATTGAATGATGAATGAATGATGAACTTAGATAAAGATTTTTTTATATTTAGATTTTTTCTATATTTCCAAAATGGAAATATAGCATTGTCTTGAGCCATATCACTATGTCTGACACTGCAAAAGATATACGATGTATAAATAATGGACACATCCTTATACAGACATTTTACAGTTTGTGACACAGTGCATGAGGTAACTTTTAGACTGTCATTCCAAAATGAGATATCAACGTTTTTAACTGATGACTACTACTCTTACAAAATGATTGCTGGTATAAAAGTTAAGCACATCATGGTTTCCTACTAAAATTGAGTCATAAATCAGTTTCTGTTTTTGAGAATAGAATCATCAGGTTTTTGTTTTTTTTAAATATTGACTCATAAAAAGTGTTTTGGCATGAAATCCCTCACATGGTGTCTGTACTAAAGTAAATATCTGGGATTTATAATAATATTGGATATATCAGGACAGTCTATACTCTGTAACTATCCATACAAAAACTGGTATGAAGATGTATCAGAGAGAGAGAGAGAGAGAGAGAGAGGGGGGGGGGGGAGGGGGGGCAGGAAGAAAGAGGGGAGGGAGTGTGAAAGTGAGAGATAATGCGTGTGTGGGCAGGTGAGACAGAGGCGAGAAAGAGAGGGAAAGGGAGAGAGAGAAAAACAGCGTGGGTGGGTGGGAGGGAGAGAGAGAGAGAGAGCAAGAGAGAGAGAGGTTTATGACAGTTGATATTGCCTCCATCTTGCTCACACCTACCCATATGCTCTCAGATCTCAGGGCTTCAGCTATTGAATTAGTATGACAGGCAATCACAATCTGACTCAGTTTAATGGCAGGTACATTTACATGCAGTAATGTGGTGTTTCTTCTTCTTCTTCTTCTTCCTCTTCTCCTTCTTCTTCTACTTCTTCAAAAAATGACCTCTATTGGTGACCAGTAGGAATTGCAACAACACTGATAGAACTTGTCTCCTGCAGTCTCTGGCACAGCTGCCATGATTCACGTTTCATATAACAGTTACCGGGTCATGTGTTCTGTCTGAGAAGTTTTCTCCAAAGTAGCGTGCATGCATGTGAAAAAACAAAACAAAGCAAAAAAAAAAACAGAAGAAAAACAAGAAAGGTCATCAACTCGCTTCCTGATAACCACCAGAGTTGGCAGAGTAAGCAGTTGTGCCTCATGGGAATTAGCAGCACAGTTGGATCACATCTTTTGCTGATTAGATTGCTTGGTTCAGTGGTTTAATAGGTTTTCCGATGTGACATATCATGACAATGCCTTTGGAAAGGCTGGAGAAGTATAGTGTTGCATTGCAGTGGATAAAAAACATCTTCTGGACATGTTTCCCTGTTAGCCTCTAACCAGAGTCTCCTGTGCTGTGTCCCTCTCAGATTTCCTCTGTCAAAGTACAGAAAAGACTCTATGGAGTGGAGAGTGAAATGAAGCAACATAGGATAAGCTGATATTCAAATGCCCTGCAGTTACACTACATGGCTGATTTCCCAGACAAACACAGCAGCTGAGTTTGGCTAATGGATTCTGGTAGAAGTTGTCCCATGGCTATCAAGAGGTCAGGAGTTTAATTCCTATCATTTCAGTGATTCCTATTTTATATTAGATTTAGTCAACTGTCTTTATAACCCTGGGCAAACTGGAATCAATGTTTTTCCCAAAGTACATTGAGAAAAATATACTTAAAGCTGCACGAGGCAAGATTTTGATGTGAAAACACACCTGACTCATCAGCCTGAATCACACAGTGGGACTGCTGTAGAGACGAGCGTCAGGGTTCGAGTTATGTGGGAGCCAGTGGGAGCTGAGCTCCCATAAGGAGGGGTCTGAGCTCCCATAAAATCATACATCTGTGGGAGTCGCTAATGCATTACCAACAACCATTATTTTAATCACAAATAATGCATTTTTCAATGTAATGAGTATTATTTACATTAACGAGATAAATAGGCTAAAAGAAACATGTTCCAAAAGAACTACGCACCATATTCTCTTGTGAATGACAGTATGGCTGCACTTCACCACCAAGCCACCATGGGGGGCAATAGAATATTGTGCGAACTATGCCTGTTGAGAGCGCGCAAACGTTTACCCACAACCCATTTGGAAGAAGAAGCCACTACACGTATCAGCCAACATTAATCTATTGAATAAAAAGAAGTAGTATAGACTAGCTACCATGCCGCCGAAAAAAAGGCCGCTCCTGCTGACGGGGTCTACAAGCCTGGCTAGTTTCGGTTTTTTCACAAAGAAACAAAAAACAGCTTTAGACAACTGGAATTCACCTGCTAGCATGACAGCTAGCACTAGCTTTGCTGCTACGGAGGATGCTAGCTCTGCTACCAGACCTGATGCTGCTGAATGTGGGACCACCACACACTTGGACAGTTCAGAAGAGGAGCCGGATGAGGAGGCAGGGGCTGCTACAACGGAACGACCGCCACTGATCTGGGGACACAATCAGTGGAGATCCTGGAAGGAAAGAAACCCCTGGCTGTTTGCAAAGGAGGATGGTCTTGGATGCCTTGTCTGTAAGGAAGCCAAGACTCTCTTACTTTCTGAGAAAAAGTTTGGAGTGCATTTGGCGGATGCCTGGATCAATGGGACTGTAAGTAGCCCTGTTCAAAAGCAGTTGCGCAAAACAATGTACATACACCGCAACAGTATTGCTCATAAACGAGCTGTTTAAATAGCAGAGCTCAAACAAAAGGAAGTGCTTCTGAAGAAAGTTGCAGAACTCAGCTCCAGTATGTTTAAGGAGACAGCTAGTTCATTCAGGGCAGCCTATACTGTCGCTAAAGAAAGGTTGCCTTATACAAAATTGAATCCCATTATGAAACTTAATGAGATGAATGGTGCGACAGTCGGCCCAGCTCACCGATCCGATCGTTCATGTGCCCAGATTGTAGAGCACATTGCACAAGAGATGAAAAATAAATTTATTTCTAATGTCAAATCACTTGATTCCCGTCTTAGCATAACACTAGACGAAAGCACAATTCATGGACACGCATGCATGATTATTTATGTCAGGTGCGATGTCACTGGGAATGGAGATGTGGACAATGTGTTTTTTGACATCGTTGAACTGGACCAGGGCACACATTCAGAGTCGCTGTGTAATGCACTGAAAAACAGCCTTCGGGCAGCGGGAATGGACGAAGAGTTTCTTCGAAAAAAGAACATCGTTTAGAATTAGCAGTGAATGACTCCTTGAAGGTGGTGGCAGGCTGTAATCATTTAGTTTTTCCTCTCGAAACTCTATTCTCTTTACCACCAGTCCTCGAAAAACGCAAGGCAGTTAGAGGAAGCGGCTGCGGAACTGAACATGCTGATTCTGAAAATCGGACAAGTGTTTATGTGGCACATTGAAAGTGTATTTATGTAATAGTCCTGCATTATTTAATTCCTAAACAGACACCCCCCATGTTCCTTTTTCATTTTATTTGGGATTTATATGGCTAGCCAAGGCAGTCAGAATTTAGAATGCAGACATGGTGAGGTGAGCTCGCGCTGGTTTGTCAGTTGGCAGTTATCAGCAGAGGAAGAACTACATTACCAGCTACCAGCCGACTCACTTCACCATTTAATTGTTATTTTCAGAATAAACACCAATTACAAAATATGCCACTCTGAGTCCAGTTCTGAGGTTCATGAGTGCAACATTTACAATAAGATGGGCGTCCAGCAGTTTCAACACTATCAAAGCTGTGCTGAAGGATTTTCCAGTGTTAGCACATCACTTTCAATCCGCTAGTGAAGATGGCTCACGTTCCGGTGTAGAGAAGGCCAAGTACACTGGTTTACATAAGCATCTGACATCCACTGGATTCCTCGCTGATTTAGCGACAATGAAAGACGTGTTACGTGAACTACAAAGTCTCTCCCTGAAATTACAGAAACGCGACACGTCCCTGGTTAATGCAAGCCGCCACATTCACCAAACGATCAAGGTGCTCTCTGCTATGAAGGACCAAGGGGGGGAAAACAGAATTAAAAGTCAAAACAGGCATAACCAGCGGCCAGTTCAAAGGGGTTGATCTCACCGAAACTCAACCTAAAATAAAGAAGTCCCAATTTTACCAGTCAATCATTGATAATCTCACCAGGCGTCTCCCCGATAGTGAGCTGGTAACCATGTTGACGCCTATGGATCAGCACTTCTGGCCGAAAGAGAGGACAGAACTTGTTCTATTTGGAGAGCGTGAGGTGGGGAAGTTTGCTAAACTTCTCGGAGAGTCCGCCAATGAAGCTGTCAGTGAGTTCAGAGACTGGAAATTACAAGGCAAGGAACATCAGGGTAAAACCTTGAAAAGACTTATAGAGGCGAGCAACACTGTTCTTCCGACCTCTGCAGAGTGCGAGAGGGGCTTTTCTGCATGTAATGACACAGACTGTAAGACCAGGAACCAGCTATGAGCCAGGAGCCTTACCGCATTGTTGTTCGTGGACCTAAATGGGCCTCCTATCGACAAATTTGACCCTCTCCCGTTCGTCCAATCTTGGATAAAGAAAGGACATCGGACTTCAGCATCATGGGTTCCAGGACCGTGACCGCAGCCTGCTGAAAACAGACCACTTTGGTCTATTTTGTCTGCATAACGGTAAGAGGATGGCTTTTACTTCTTACTAGGCTATTGTATGTATGTATTTTTTGCCCCCTCTGTTTAAGCTTTATGTATCTATAGAAAAATAGCAAAAACAACATTGGCCGAGATACATGTGACTATCGCTTAGCTGTTGTTTCAGAACAATGGACAGCGCTGTTTGTTGTGTGTATGGGGTGCGTGCGCCGCACGCGACATGATAAAAAAAAGTGGGCTGCTGCGTGTGTGAAAGTGTTGGACCACGTAATGAGCAGTGAAGTCTCTCTCTCTCTCTCTCTCATGGAAAGCGCACCCATTAGGGTATTATTTATTTATTTATCTCCGCCCCCAACGTTAGTTATTTTAGAGACCCCCACAAAGCTCAGATTATAACTTGAACCCTGACGAGCATCCCTTCCCCCCCGAATCCAGACACTGCAGATTCGCAGAATTTGCCCAAATGATTATTTTCACTTTAATTTCAGGTGTGGTTACTGGCGGAAAATTTTCTCTGCACGGGACCACAGTTACCCCACGCTGCCATTTGTGGCTGCCAACATGCAAAATGACATAGTGCAGCTTTAAGAAAAAGTTAGTTACCAATTTGTTTGATCTCTGCAATGTCACCAAGACAGATTCTCTCTGTGTGTTCATGTGCGTGTGTTTGACTGTGTGCGTGCGTATGTGTGTGTGTTTAAGTGCAAGAGAGGAAGTGTGAGCTTGCTGGATTATAGTTAGTGTGGTTTGTTTCTTATTGGTAACAACAGTAGTGTTCGGGGAAGAGGGGGATAGGATGTGGCTTTGCATGGCTACATATACGTGTGTTGTGTGTGTGTGTGTGTGCGTGTGTGTGTGTGTGCTTGAGAGAGAGAGAGAGAGAGAGAGAGAGAGAGAGAGGAAAGAGACAATACTGTTAGCGGTTTCATTTCACATTTGAGTAGGGAAACTCCAAATGTCAAAATTCTTAAAAAGAGTTTAAAGAAGAGAAACACAGAGAGAGAGAGACAGAGATAAAAGCTCATTGTGTTGAACATTGTTGGCAATTATTTTACCGACGTTTATTGAAGTAAGGCTGCGTTCACACATAGCGTTTTTTCCCCAACTGCCAGCGCCCTTTTCTCATTAAAAGTAATGGGAAGCGGCCGCAAGGCGCACAAAAGGCGGCCGCTCCCGAAAAGCGCTGCAGTGTTTTTTTCGTCAGAGCGGAGCGCTTTCAAAAGTTGAGAAATGTTCAACTTTTCAGAAAAGCGCCGGGTAACGTGAACCGCTTTTTCCAGCCAACCAATTGCGATCACAGAGACGCTGGCCGTTTCCTATAGCAACAACAAATATGGAGAAAGTTAAAGTGCCGGTGGAGAAATTGGGACGTTGTAATAAGTGAATTTCCGTTACCGCAACAGCGATCATAAAGGCAGTATGGATTATACTGGACATGTATTGGAAATATCTGGTAAGCCTTTGCTTGTTGCACAACACTGTTCTGTCTGATAGAAGAGCTAACCAGCTGCTTAGTGAGCTAGCAGCTGCTCAGCTAACGTTGCCGTGATCTGCTTTTTATTTTGCCTCACAAAAAGCGCTCCAGGCAGCGCTTTTTCCACATCAAAAAACACTATGTGTGAACACAGCCTTAATCTACCTTTCTCTCTCTTCTCTTTCTTTTTTTCTCTCTCTCCCTCTTGCCTCGGCCGGGTGTCGCCACTTCCTGTATCCGTCGTTTTCAAATTAAAAGCCCGCCGTGTAATTGCGACTTCATGACATTTCATAAAATTCTGAAGCAACGGCGGCAATAATTTTGCAGCAGCGGGCCGCCGCTGCAAAAATGTATATAATGGAAACTCTGAGTGTGATCTCATTACATGTGATCTGTTTCTCCTCAGTCGTACAGATCATACTCAAACAACTCATGCAGTGGAGCAGCTGTGATACACTGCAGTTACATTTTTGGAATCAGACTGGTGTAATCTCACTGCATGTTATGTGTTACTTTCCATTTTTAAAGAAAAAACCCGGTCCCACTTTATTTGGATAGTCCAGTGTTGATACTCAACTTCCCATCAAGTGACTGTAATGTGTAACCAAAAAGTGTACTGAGTTTCAAGTGAGACTCATAATGGTGTGAAAAGTCGAGAGATATTGAGTGTCTGGGTTGGGGTTCATCTTTGGGTTGCTGTTAGAAACGGGGTCAGGTTGTGTTTAGGGTTAGAAACGGGGTCAGGGTTAGAGTTACATGGTCTGTGGAGATGCAGCAAATATTTGTATCTACCTTTTGTTCCCTGATAGTTGAGTATCAACATTGGACTTTTCCAAATGAAGTCTTACCAAAAACCTTTGTCCCTTAGGAAACATCTACCATAGAATCTGAATGTAGTAATACTGGAATACTGAATCACACTGTGACCAATGAGCAGGGCCGATGATGCCAGTGAGAGCTGCACCAACCATGTTCCTTTAAAAAAAAGGTAGCCTAGTAACTTCCCCTTTCCGATCCTTTTGTTTACAGTCACACAGAAGCACAAGTGAGAAGTTGGATTTTTTTTTCTTTTCTCAAACATCCAAAGGTTGAGTTACGGGATGAGTATGGTACCGGTCATGCTGCTGGTGATAGCATCAACCAAATTACACATCATGTACTGTAACTGGTCAAATTACTGCATAAATCTATGATCTATAATGCATAAATCATGTTTTCAGAAGGAACTCAATGACTTTTGCATCACTTTACACGGTTAAAATGATGCAAAGATTATTGAGATGGTCTTCTGAATCATATCTGTCACGCTGCATTAAGAACAGCAAGTGCCTTTAGCAGGAAGTGCACCTGTCAGAAAGATGGAACATTCAGTCATTCATTCTGAGAAAAAAACACCCTGACCTTTATTAAACCATGTCAAAACAGGTGACCGGAGAATCAGCGGTAACCTGTTACTTCCCCTGTTAACGGAAATGGAAAAAGAAAAAAAATATATATATTGCGTGTGCACTGCAAAAAAGGCTCACTTTGACAGTTTTTTAATATCGCATTCAGTCTTGATATCTTATTATTCTTATAGCAAATTAAAAATCTGCCAAAGGGGGGAGATCATTTGACTTGATTCCTATGCAGCTTCACTTATTTTAAGACATTTTAATGAAAGTGACATTATCTTGAAACAAGTGGAGGGATCTGCCTTATTAGAAGATATTGCCTGATAGATTTTTGTCCACTTTAAGAGAAATAAAATGTTCTTAAAACTAGTGAAGAGTAACACTGCAGTGAATAATAAGACTAAAGATTGAATGCTGAGATAACTTTTCTTTTCCATGTAGAACTCAACATCATTTGTTTGAGAGTTTCAGTCAGGATTGCGTAAAAGATTGCGTAATGGATCAAGTAATCAAGTAACTTACATCATTTATCTCCTTCAAATCATGAAGTGTCAACGAAATCCAACAAACAAGAACTGTTGGTTCTCTTCTAGTAATGTTTTCATGTCCTTTATCTTATCTATTCAAGGAAAGTTGACTGAGTACACATTTCCAGAAACACCTGCTTCACATTGATACAGTTCCACGCATTCACACACAGGACCTTCCCAGTAAAACCACAGTCTTCTGCTGTCGGCCCCTCGGAGCCGTTGGAGCAGTTGGGGGTTCGGTGTCTTGCTCAAGGGCCCAGTGACGGAGGGTGTTGAGGGAACGAGGAGCATTTCTCATTCACTTTCCCACATCCGCTCCAGTGATTTGAACAGATAATCTTTGTCTGTTCAGCCATAGTGGCGATCGCATGCTCATAAGTCCTGAGTTCTTCTTCTAGTTATTTCAAACAAACCTCTGTTGCTGCAGCTGGAAACGTAAAAATACATCACCTCCTGTGCGGCAGAGGATCTTCCCCAGGAAAGAGCTACCAGACAGCGGGTGTTTAGAACAGACAATTTAAAAGCTTTCATCAACTTGATATAGGCTGATTCACTATTGTGTTATATCAATCGGCTAAAGTAGCAAAATGGACATTTATTTATATGAAAATGTCAAGATTTACTTCTTTAAACACAAGATAAATTATGGAAGCGGTAGGCTAAAGATTACAGTAGAGGCACGACTAACGTTAACCCCAGCTGGTGGAGTTGTTCAGTGAGTAACAGTAGAGGACTGTGGTTGTACTGTAGTCCCATGTGTCAATATATGTGATGTAACTGTGATAAATACAGGTTAAGTATGTACAGCGCCCTGTTAGCACCCTGTTGTAACCATAGAAGCATCTGTAGCTAGCATCCATGGCTACAATGTAGCAGAACTGTAACAATAGCAACTTAAACAAAACCAGTGCAATTGCCTTTCAGCCTCCAACCAGAGTCAAACATTTTGTGTCTGAATAAATTCAAAGCAATATTGGAAGAGCCTTGCATGTCTCCAGCCTAGATTAGCCGAGTGTTTGTCTTTTTGCCAGCAGGTGTGGCTAGTTCAGGCTGATCTCCTGAAATTTCGTGAAATAAGCATGAAATCTTACAATCTGTGCTCCATGCACGCAAAGTGAGAAAATGATGTGTTCCCACCATGAAAGGCTTAGGAAGGAGGTATGACTGTAAACAGGAAGCAGCAGGACATTGAAACACTGCGGTGGATGGGCGTCCACATTTACATTCATGCTGATGACCCGGGTTCGATTCCCAGCTTTCTACTGTGAGTCAAGTTTTAATTTTTAGGTTAATAAGTTTAGTGAAACTTATTTAACCATGCCTGAAGCCTTTCCCTAACTTTAACCAAAGTTGTTTTAGTTGCCTAAACTTAACTGTTAGTCAAAACTTAAGCTGAAAATGGCGGGGCCAATTCATGTTATTGTCACAGAATCCAATTTGTGTTGGAGGAACGTAATCTTCACATAATTTGTGTCAGACTCAATCTGAAACACAGACTGCTCATTTCGCGAAATGTTATTACGTTGACGAGTTAAATCAAAATCGAATTGACTTCTTGACTGCAGAGTGACATGAGTAGATGTGAGACAGTCTGTTAGTGAAGCAGCGGTTCATTGGCCAATCAGAATTGAGCATTCAGCAGAGCCGTGCAATAAAAAATGTCAAATAAGGGATTATTTGAGGTGCGCTATCAAACAGAATGTCAATCATGACAAAAATGTCAGTTACTGCACTTGTGAACAGTATCGTCTATATTATTCTGCATGGGTGTGAGAGTTTATTTCTGTATTCGGGACTCTAGGAGTCTGTTTCTCAGTGGGCTGTAATACCCACATACCACAAGTCCTATTTGGCACACACACACGCACACACACACACGCACACGCACACAATTCATCCTGTTTTTGACAGAGTAAATGACACAGTAAAAAAAGAGAACAAACACACCGCAGATTTTGAGATATGAAGCGAGTGTGTGTGTGTGTGTGTGTGTGTCAGTTCATGTACATGTGTGAGTAGATATGAGAGTGTATCCAGTATCCAGCAGCATTAGACCAATGTTGTGGATTTTTTTTCTTTGCATAGTGTCAATCAAAAGCTTCTGAAAATGAAAACACTGGGTAAATGACATTCAAATATGTAGTTATTAAGAAGTAGAAGTAAAATACTTGAGCAAGGTCCATTGACACTTAGACAGATAAGCATACAGGAAAAGATGACCTCAGTTGTCACACTTCTAAGCTTTCGGGGAGGAAGAGGGAGGTGGATTCAAACTTACACCAGATAAAAGACTTAATGTTGATTGGTGACTCATATTCTTAGTGGTGACCTTCAAAGAGTGTGAACATTATCTCCTCTCTCTTTTCTGTTGGTGACGAATCGATCTGTCGCAGGCTATGAGAAAGAGAGCAGCCTCTGCCTGAGCGAGTGGAATGAAACAATCGCTTCAAGGCAGATCCTCTGCAGCTTTATCAACAGGTAAGACACATGCAGCAAAACCCTGTGTTGACTTGATTTTTCATGCTTGAGACATTTTGTTTTAAGGTTTCACCCTGGAGAAGAGGGTCATCTTTTTTTTGGCTTAAATCCTTAAGCCAAAAAAAAGTAATTTCCTTACGAGGAACACCGAAGTATCATCACATGGGGTGTTTTTTTAAAATCAGATCTGATGTGCTTCAATGAAACTTCATGGCTGTGGCCAGAATGGATCGCTATTCCCTCATTTGTATTTCCCTATATAGTGCTGCTCTATTAGTGCACTAATTAGCGGTAAATCACACATGATTAAGGAGTGAATTCGGACACTGAATTCATCATCATTCATCATCAACCTGCGTCTGCATTCACCAGTCGCATAAACAAATGTTTCAACTAACATTTGACAAGTTACCAATATTCCTTCAAAGCCAACCATATATGTGTCACTAGCTGACATTAAACAGAAAAAAAATATTCACCGACGTTCCCATCTAGGCGTTTTCCGACCATATGTTGGTGAATAAATATTCTATGCATTGGAGTTGTGTACGGCTACCTTTTTTCTGTTTATTTTCACACAGCCAGCACTTCGCCAATCCAGGTGTGCGGTTTCCTTCACGTTCTGGACTTCTCACTAGCTGACATTAACAAAAAACACGTTACAATAAGCTATGTACCGTATAACTTGCAGCTAGAGATAAATACCTTCCTGAACAACAGAACTTAATGTTAATGTTACCGTTAACGAGCTCACATTAGCGTAACAAAACGTGCACTTATAATTAGTTATGAATTGGCAGTTACAAGAAAACATCTTTAGAATAGCTTGACATCTTTTTGGTACCAAAAAAAGTTTATTTACTTGCATTTGTAAACAAGGTTTAGTGAAGAAGAGGATGCCATCATTATAAAACCACGGAAGGGTTACAACTTCGTTGCTTGGTAACGGCCAGGTGACGACAGACTCGCAATGCATTTTGGTATACTTTCACCGTTTTAGTGACCAGGCTTGTTCACTAGATATTACAGTGTATTGTGGGAAATATGTAGTGCCCTCAAAATCATTCCACAATATCATTTTGCGATTCGGACACTAACAAAAAATGTCTGATGTACGTAATAGTGCCCTAAAACGCAGATAGTGATCCATTCCGGCCACAGCCCATGTCATGTGTGATATGGCTGCGTTCAGTGTCGTCGTGGCAACGGAACAGGTGCGTTGTCCAAACCCTGGAAGTGGAACTGGAACACAAAGACTGTTGAAGGATCAGAAACAATTTCTGTTTCTGCTTTTCAGATCAGCTGTGGGTGTGACAACTTTTCAGTTTCTCAGCGTGTATGTGTTTGTGGTGAGCGGTATATGTGTGTGTGTGTGTGTGTGTGTGTGTGTGTGTGTGGTAAGTAGCATGTCTGTGTGTGTGTGTGTGTGTCTGTGGCGTAAGTGGAATATGTATCAATGTGCGTTTCTGCACATGCGACCAGATGCAGAAATAACCGGGACTGAAAAACACCACAAATGTGAAAACAACCCCCCACAACCCCCCCTCCAAATTTCCATCCCTCACCGTATCTCTGCCACTTGTCAACAGCTGTATCTCTTCTTCTGTGCAGGATGAGAAGGAGGAGAAAGCAGTGACAGCTCTTCACACCCAGCAGCAGCAGCAGCAGCGACTCTCCACCAGACCCCCCCGATCTCCCGCCAATCCCTGCAGTTTGAGATCTTCATCCCAGACCGTGGTTTGATGACTTCCTCAATGGAGGCGGATAAGAAAACCTGTCTGCTGTTCCTCCTTCCTGTTCTGCTTCAAGTTTGCACCGGCTGCAGCCGCCCACCTGACGGTTAGTGATCCATTCATTCATTCATTCATTTGTTTAATCCTTTTTTTTTTAAATTTAAATCGAGCAGCCTCATTGAGCTCAAGATCTTTTTCACAAGAGACCTGAGAACAACAACAAAAAAAAAAAACATTAAAAAAATTGCAATTCAGTCACACGCTCCAGCAGCTCTATAAGGTAACAGACTCATCTCCATTGCCTCCCACAGGTCTCAACTGCCTCACTGACTTCAATAACAACATCACATGTGTGTGGAACAGCACATGCGTGTCGGACCGCATCGACACGGGCGCGGACACCGTGTGCACTCTCTACGCCAGCAAGGTGGAGACACCAAGCAGCCGGTAAGGACAGCCGCCACACAAAACCAAACCGGATAGACAGGCAGATACATGCAGAAGAATAAAGGTGCCGAAAATGGTTCTTCGGAGTGATGCCATCGAAGAACCGTTTGGTTCCACAAAGAACCTTTCAGACCAAGGTTCTTTAAAGAACTGTTTCTGCACTCCTTTGCTTTGACTCCTGCATTGTGTTTTTGTTTTTCTGCCCTTGTATAGCCTCATTTGCAATTGCACAATATATACTATGGAGGAGTTTGGTTATTTTCCACATTTGTGCCATCACCCACCGTCCCAAAAGTTCTTGAAAGGTTCTTTGTGGAACCAGAAATGGTTTTTCTATGGCATCACGCCGAAGAAAAATTTTCGGTTGCACTTTGCACCTTTATCTTTCTGTGTGTAGCCTACATGGCATTCTGTGTGCAGCGTGGGATATGAAATGAACAGTGATTTTTTTAAATTGTTTCATTGACTACAGCATCTCCTGTAACCTGGAGCCCATCGACGACTCCAGACCGGCGCTGAGGAAATGCTCTCTGGTCTTCAATACCACCTATGTGAGTCTAACCCCGAAACTCAGCAGTAACCAAACATTATTATTACTATTAACCTGCCTTCTGGAAAAAAAAAAAAAACAGTTCCAAAACACCATTTGGAAAAAAATCATCACCGGATGGTAAGCATTTAATCTCTCTAAATATCTCAATATCCAGTCTGTAAAAGTGTTAACGTTTTGTCAACTAAGGACTTCAGTTACCTATCCTTCAAAAAGTACCATAATTTGTTTCAAATTAAAAACAAAATTTTGTGTGACTGTCTATTTACTATCAACCATTTTTTAAGAGTATGTGTGATGTTTTTCAAACGGTGAATATCCCATTTGGGAAAGAAAATCCTCATATGCACTGATACATTTTAGGCAATTAGCTGGCACTCTCATCCAAAACATCTTACAATGAGCGCAACTGTCGAATAGATCACCACCTTTACAACTCAACAAACAATAGTAAAAAGTTCAAAAGTCAAAGTTGAGATAAAGTTTATTTCCCACACAAAGCTAGGTCTTTTTGCCTGCCATCATACTGTGAGGAAAATTGTATTGTTGTCTCATATGTGTTTTACAAACGATTTTCTCACAATTTTCTTTACTTACATTTTTCTCAGGCCTTTCTGTGGTTCTATGTATATTCCATTAATGTGAGCTGTGAGCCTCTGAAGAAAAGCTTGATCAACATCAGCTTCAAGCCATCGTGCCACAGTGAGTACGATGGATCATACACAGCCTACTGTGCATATTATATTACATATTACTCCTTACTACTTAATCTCAGGCTGAGTCTGTGAACTATATTTAAAGACTTAAAAAAAGTTTGTGTGTGTGTGTGTGTGATATTTCAGTAAAGCTGAATCCTCCTGTAAAGCCAGCTATCGACTTCACCACCGTCTCCTGGTCCCCTGTAGTCCCTAGCAATCCAAAATTGGCAGATGTACTGTACAGCTGCCAACTCCAGTGGAAACAAGAGGCTCAGTCATGGAAGGTGTGTGTGTGTGTGTGTGTGTGTGTGTGTGTGTGTGTGTGCGCGTGTGTGTGTGTGTGTTGTGAGAGTTGTGAGTCTGAGTGATAGTGTCAGAGAGAATAAGACAGAGAATTTTGTGAGTGAACGTGAGACAGAGTTAAAATTATCTGTATGGGTGATCCTTGACCTGTGGTTGTAAGAAAAGCTTGTCTCTTTGTTTGTCAACTCCAGTCGAGTTTATGTATGAAACAAAAAAACCAGTAATGTTGTTTGCCGGCGAGAGTGAGGGAAAGAGTACTAGAGAGAGAGTTTGGGTGAGGCAAAAACAGACAGAAAAGAAAGACGAGACAGAACAGAAAGAAACAGAGATCAGCTGTGTAAACGTCCACATTTTTTTATTTTTCATCCCTGGCCAGGATGCCTCTGAGCGGAACAAAACGTCTCAGTTGGCCTGTCAGATGGAACTGGACCCAGACTTGCTGGAACAAGGGGAGAGGTACGAGGCGCGGGTTCGAGTCCAGGTCAACGATGCTTTTTTCCTATCAACCTGGAGTGACTGGGGCCCCACTACATCATGGGTATCGGCCATTGGGACCACTAAGCCACCACCGACAGGTAACGGAACGGTTTATATTGTAGATGCGAAATGCGAACAGGGCCAACTAGGTAACTAGGTATAGATTCTAAAATACAGTCAGAGGAACGCAACATCTGGCCAATGCCATTCACTTCCAGGTCAGGTTCATGGGTTAAACTTTGTCCCACACCTGCTGAGCATTCTGGGTTTTGTTTCATGGCTCTGTCTTGATTTGCTGGTGAGGTATTCATGGTGGATGAACACACACAGAGTAACAAACAGATACTGTGAACTCAAACGATCTTATCACATACACTGGGTGTAACCACTTACAGTAAGCTTAAAGCTGCACTAGGCAACTTCACACGTTTGTGGCTACAAATGGCAGCAAGAGGCAACTGTATGAAAAATTTCATATAGTTCAAGACCCAGAGATCCTGCAATGTGACATCAGTGAACTGCACACAGCACGCTCTGCCATCTGGTCTGTGATGCTTTATACCAAAGGAAACCGAAGAGACGAGCAGAAAAAGATGGAGACAGAGGAGACAGATTTTAGGAGACAGATTGGATTTCACTCTGAAGTGAATTCGTCTTTTCCTGTGGGCAGAGAGAAGTGACACCAGAATTTAATTTGGGACGCTCTTCTCTTCTGCAGCCCCACTTTGTGATTTATCCTGATAAGACGGGTGTATTTTTACATTAAAACTGTGCCTATAGTATGGCTTTAATTCCCCACAACACATAGGCTATGGTTCCACTTGTTTCAATGTAATACTTGCGACCCATGTGCTCTGGCGAAATGTCTGAGAGAGACGCTGAACCCCTTACCTGCACACTCATCACGCATTAAATAAACCAGATCTGGGTAAGACGGTCAGCTACATGCTCAAAATCTAAACTTGAAACAGGAGATTGAGGGAGAGCCAAGATAACGACATTAAAACCAATCAGACACAACCCAGGTTTGGTCTTGAAAATGAAATAAATATGCTTCCCTTGTGGCGAATGTGTCATGCTCTGCTCTGTGTGGTTGTCAGCTGGTCCTGATGTCCTGGAGTTGGACGCTCTGGTGGGAACCGTCGTAGGCGCAGTGCTGGTCTTGTTCCTGGCTGTCATGTTCTTCAGGACCAAGAAAAGCACCTGGTAAGCAGAGGGGAGAGTTACCAAGAGACGCAACCAATAAGCAGCTCTCCAAGATATTTGTGTTGCTTGCGATGCAAAAATGTGTTCAATTTTGCTCATCCCCGCCTCTCTTATTTGTTCAAGTGTAATACAATTCCTTCTGTCAACTTTGCTCTCAGATTGTCTCTCTCTGTCTCTCAGGGTTTACGCGGTAAAGAAGATCAGAGGTCCTCCACTGCCAGACCCAGCAAAGTCCTCCCTTCATGACGTAGATTTCCAGGTCAGCTTTAGAAACGTTCTTTTTCCTCCATGTTCGTCACTTTTTTTGATGAGAAAGGATTAGGTTTGCTGCAGACTCATCTTTCTCTATGAAAAGCTTCCTTGAGTTTCCTTGTGTCCTTGAAACTAAAAGCAAGGACTGTATATGCTTCACTGACTATTGTTGTAGTGAGGAAATTGGCTTTCAGCATGTTATACTGTAAAAAAAACAACATGTTAGAACAAAAATACACGACACATTAAACATAACACAACATAACACATAGCAAAATAAGGCACAGCACAATATGACACAACACAGCAAGACGTTGTGTTGGCCCATGTATGTTTTCAAATGGAAAAAGTTACTCATCAGTCAAGTGACTAAGATAAGATATGATCTTTATTTATCCACAAGGGCAAACTGTGTCATTGCAGCAGCAGAGAATAAGATACAAATAAAAAATACCATAAAAGTTCGTACTGGCTGGAAAGAATTCCCACTATGTCGACTATGTCACAGATTTACAGACGTTTGCAGGTTACAGATTTACAACCTTATGGTCCATATTGTTCTTTATGTTTCACCTTCTCAACCCCTCCTCTTCGTCCTCGGCCCTCTCTCCTCCAGACTTGGCTGAAACCTCAGTTTACCAGAGAATCCCTCCAGTCTTTCTTGAAGCCGGTGGACATCGTCGCCGTAGAGGTCACCAACCCCAGTTACTCCCAGCTGTGTCCTCGCCCTCTCTCCTCTCTCACTGGGGGAAATTTGGAGCCATGCGCCGCTGACTCGCCTTACGGGACCGCTGCCAACCAGAGGGAAGAGGCAAACGGAGAGAAAGACAGCGAGGAAGAGCAGGGGAGAGACACGGAGATTCTGCAATTGTTGTTCAAAGGTAGTGAGAGTAGCGAGTCTATGCAGGTATGTCCAGACTATGAGAGGGAGGAGAAGCCCCGGGCCCAGCGCTGCGGGCTCCAGAGCCCAGATTCAGACACGGGCCGCGGGGGGGAAAGGCAGGTCAATCAGGAGAGCCTGGAGAAAGTGGATAGCATCAGTATGTCCGGTGGTGAAGGTGAGGGGCTGCAAGGAGGAAGGGAGGAGGAGAGGGAGGAAGAGAAGGGAAAAGACGCAGACTTTCACAAATTGTTTGGTGGCATTTTCAGCAAAGGGTCCATTCAGGTTTGTTCAGACTACGAGCGAGTCGAGCAGCCCCAGAGCCCAGATTCAGGCATGGGCAGCGGGGGGGAGGAGCAGGTCAGTCAGGAGAGCCTGGAGGAAGCGGATAGCATCAGTATGACCGGTGGTGAAGGTGAGGGGCTGCAAGGAGGAAGGGAGGTGGAGAGGGAGGAAGAGAAGGGAAAAGACGCAGACTTTCACAAATTGTTTGGTGGCATTTTCAGCAAAGGGTCCATTCAGGTTTGCTCAGGCTACGAGCGAGTCGAGCAGCCCCAGAGCCCAGATTCAGGCATGGGCAGCGGGGGGGAGGAGCAGGTCAGTCAGGAGAGCCTGGAGGAAGCGGATAGCATCAGTATGACCGGTGGTGAAGGTGAGGGGCTGCAAGGAGGAAGGGAGGAGGAGAGGGAGGAAGAGAAGGGAAAAGACGCAGACTTTCACAAATTGTTTGGTGGCATTTTCAGCAAAGGGTCCATTCAGGTTTGCTCAGACTACGAGCGAGTCGAGCAGCCCCAGGCCGAGCGGCCGGAGCTCCAGAGCCTAGATTCGGGCACGGGCAGCGGGGGGGAGGAGCAGGTCAGTCAGGAGAGCCTGGAGGACGACGACACGTCCAAAATCACACCCAAAGCCTTCCTGTTTCCTCCTCCCTCCAGCACGTTCCGCTGCTTCCTGCCTTCACTCACCCCTCTGCCCTTGAACTTCTGTGGGCCAGGGATGAGTTCAGCTCTCGGACCGCTGCCAGCTCACATACTGGAGGGGATTTCTCTGACGCCCTCTGCCGGGCCGATAGAGCCCTCTGGTGGTGGATACATGCCAGTGAGAGAGTCACACAGCTGATGATCTGTTCAGTGGGTCGAACAGTGAGGTCAGTCAGGGAAGACACAAAAGGTGATGCACGAAAATAGTACAATGTAATTCCTCCCTCCCCCCAGAGCGGGTAGTGGAGGAACGAGGCGGTGCACACACTGAAATGACAGTAAGGAGATGGTTGGCGAGCAGAGGTGGAGACTCGAGGCACATGACTTGGACTCGAGTCAGACTCAAGTCACAATTTTAATTTCTTGAGACTTGACTTGATGCATGAAGAGAAGACTTGAGACTTGACTTGACTTGGGTTCTGGTGACTTTGGACGTGAAAAGGTTTCTAAAGTAGTTGACAAAAGATCTTGTGTTTGTGTAAATGACTTGGATTGAAAGTGATGAGATTAGTTCCACCAGACGACTGAATTTAAATTCTGTTTTCTGAATTTGTATGGAATGATTGAATTTATTGAAGTTGAAACTGATTATAGAAATCAAACTCATGATGCTCTTACCAAGTTTTTATCCTATTAAAACCATATTGCACTGAAAAGTCCTAGATATTTAGTTTTCTTTAAGATATTAAATTGATACTGGACTCTTGATTTGTTCTGACTTGATTTGGTGTTCTACATTTAGACTTGAGACTTGACATTAAAGGGTAACTTCAGTATTTTTCAACCTGGACCTATTTTCCCATCTTTTTGTGTCTAAGTGACTAAAGGGGACAACAATTTTTGAAATTAGTCCAGTATTGAGCGAGATCGCTTCAGCCGGCAGCTGCGAAACGAGTTGCAATGTAATCCGACGGGGCAAATCGCACCGTCAATGTACGTCCACTAAAAGTCCTTTCGCTTGATCCGGTCTGTGTGTAACCAAGTCTCGCTCAAGTCTCACGAGAGTTGACAAGCGCCGGATCAAGCGAAAGGTAAAGAAAAACGTTTCATTTCTCTGTATGGTCCTTTCCATAATGTTGTCAGACACTTATAATAACAATCTGAGCCTGTCAGTGGCAAAAACAAGCACTTTTAATGGACGTACATTGACGGTTCACATTTGCCCCGTCGGATTACATTGCAGCCCGTTTCGCGGCTGCTGGCTGAAGCGATCTCGCTCAATACTGGACCAATTTCAAAAATTGTTGTCCCCATTAGTCACTTAGACACAAAAAGATGGGAAAATAGGGTCCAGGTTGAAAAATACTTAAGTTACCCTTTAATGACATGGACTTGACTTGGTAATCTACATTGAGACTTGGGACTTGACTTGAGACTTGTGCCTCAAGACTTGAGATTGACTTGGGACTCGAGCAAAGATGACTTGGTCACAGCTCTGTTGGTGAGTTTAAATACCAGCAACGAACAAGATCATTGGCTGACAGAAAGTCGTTACTCACAGTAACCGCTGCACACTGCAGCATGAAGAAATGTGCAAAACATCAACATGATCCATGACAACTTCACCATGCTGCATGTAGACAATACTGAAGCCCAAAGGTTTGTGTGTGTCCAGTGTCACCGTGGTATTGTTGTATTGCCATTGGTCCATTTTTCCATCACTCAGGACAGAGCAACCTGATTGGGCAGAGCTCAACAGGATGTGACATCTTATGGACGTTCACTCAAAACTTTCACTCAAAAGTTGAACATTAAGTGGATTCAAGGAGGAAATGTTTTCAATCAATATTTACTTATTTACTTACGTTGTTCATTTGTACAGTGAGAAAATATAGAAGTGAGGTGACAAAAGCACAATGATAAAATACAGTGCAAAAAATATATATAGATAAAAAAAATCTGAACAGAAAAAACAAAAATCAATTTTTAAAAAAATATGTTTTTAATAATATTTTTGTATATTTTTGTTGATATCTTTTACATTTTAAGAAAAAAAGGAAAACATTTGTTTTTGTCTTCTCTCCATTAAAAGTGTTTTGGGTTAGAAAGATGTACAGACAATGTCTACCAGTGTTAGCACACTGTTGCCAGTGATGAATGGCCTGATGCATAGTTTATCTATTTTTATATTATCTCTGCATATTTTAATATTTTAATATTTTATATTAACTTTCAAGCTGCAGCTCTAGAGGCATTTGTGTTTGTTTTCATAATACTTACAAGTGCAGATAATGTTGAGTGACAATTTTTTTATTTTTTTTATTTATTTATTTATTTATTATCTATGTTGTTACTCCTGTCACTTGGAAATGACTGGATGGGAATTGTTCAAAAATCTGTGATGGTGTTATTGGTTGGAATTTCTATGTTCACCTACACCACTTTTACTTCTTGTTTTTAATGATTACTTATCATTAAGAAGTAAAAGTCCAAGAAGTAAAAGTAATGAGATTTTGATTTAAGAAAAAATAAGAAAATAAAAATGTGATATTCCTTTGGCATTTTGAAAATGTCATTTTTCATTTCATTGTGACTTTCAAAATGAAGGGTTTCATTGCAAAACATCACATGACCATTTTGGAGAACTTGGTACCTAAAATTCCTCAGTCACTATTTCAAAATCACAGACACTTGTTTCCTTAAAAACACAACTACTGTCATGATGACTCAAAATTTTAGCTGCACTCTCATATCAGCAGTCATTTTTGCAGAGCAGGTGTCCATTTCACACCTTGGATAACTCATTTGAGAGTGAAACTAATGCTCTGATGCACCGCTGCACATGGGGCGGAGTGGGGGGATTTAGGGCAGTGGAAAGAGAATTTCCTTACAGGGATTAATAAAGTCGGCCTATCATGTTCAAAGTCGAACATGAAGCTAATTTCCCTTCATAGCACAAATTAAGATGAGATAAGATACAATACTATCAAGGACTACCATAATGTAGAGAACATAATAGCCTATATATCCAAAATGTCTTGCAAAGATCTGGAATAATCAAATTTTGAAGAACTTGTTTTCTTAGTAGCTGTGAACCCTTTGCCTGGTGTCCAGCCCCCATGAATCGCAGTCTTTAGCACTTTTTGAATTTGCATGGCGAAGATGTAAATGAAAAAAGGGCTAAAGATTGCGATTCATGGGGGCAAGTGAACTCTGCATATCACTTTTTTTTGGTTTAGTTTGGTAACTCTTAACCTTCCTGTTGTCCACGGGTCAAAAATGACCCGTTTCTGAGTTTAACAGCAGTGAAAACTTCCTAAATAAACTTTTCTGCATGAAATTTCATGAGTTGGATTCCTGGAGTGATCTTACAATTAGAAAAAGTGAAACATTAACCTTTTTTATATTTTCATAAAAGCTGTACGCCATCAGGGTACAAAGATTAAATCAATCAATTACAGACTAATTGAAGTATTCATAAATTATTTGTAGTAACTATGAAGCACTCTTTTTCTTGCGAGAAATAACGTTTTCTCGCAAGAAAAAGAGTGAGAGGTAGGACTGTGAGGTTGGAAAAAACACAGTTATTCCCCAAGTTGGGCTAAAAAATTAAATGAAGAGGCTTTATACTAGGAGGGATAGTGAGAGTGGGTCATTTTTGACCCGAGGACAAGGGGAGCATACAGAATATGAAGATATCACAAGGGTCAGGATCATCATGGAGAAGGCATAAACACAGCTTTGAAGATGGATCTTACAGTAATCAAGTCACAGTGTAAAAACGTGTAAAAAGTGTAAACAGTGTAAAAACAACCCAACTTTCCCAGAACATATGGAGGAAAGTGTCAGGTTTGTTGATGTTACAGCTATGACAAAAATAAGTTTCATCTGATTCTTTCTATAGTGTGTAGGAAAGATCCTGTTTTTTAAGGGAAATGTGAAAATAAAATATCATTCACCTGCCCACCATCCTCCTTATTTAAAATAATATCAGACTCTGGGCCAGTTATTACAGCTACGTGCATCCTATTGAAAGATTGTGGGTGTAATACACAATCACCCATAATACACTAATGCCTGCAGCCTTTGTCAGTGTGTAGCAGGGTTGCTGTATTGCACAATGGGACTTCATGTTTGCATGGAAAATGAAAGGGGCTCTGTGGAATAAGCAGCCTGTGTAAATAGCCTAGCCCTGTTTTATTCCCATTGGATTCACCTGTATGGGAGCTGAGTGGGAGCATCTCTGTTGCTGGGTGTCGACTGCTGATGTCACCATACCTGCCTCCTACCTGCCTGACTGGCTGCTGCTTGCCTTACAGATGCAAAGATGCCCTGCAGCCTATACTGTATGATCATGCAACAAAATAACAAGAGGAAAAATGGACTCAGTTCATGTGTTAGCCTGTAAAATAAGGCTTTGTGGATTTATTTTGGTTTTATTCCATTCCGGGACATAGATGTAACCCCACTATCTATCTCTGCATTAGGAGCTTTGGGAAATATTGACCAACGTTTTCTTACCTTTGGACTTACAAACAGAGAGGGAGCCGTTCTCTGCCGCTGTCTGCCTGAGCAACATGTCTGGTTACGCACTCAGCAGAGACGCTCGATAAAATCTGCTGGGACTGGAACTTCTTCATCGATGAGCTTCCTCCCCCCACCGGACAGTGAGATGGTTTCTTAAGGAATGAGGGACGAGGAGTGACGTTATGGCGCTCGGGCACGGCTCTAAGAAGTCACGGTCATGTGACCTGGGGGTCGCGCCGCTGGACGATGGGGTCAGTAGTGCTGATGGAGAAACAG
>NC_135999.1:26573962-26613962 GCF_048128805.1 Centroberyx gerrardi
TCTCCCCCTCCGATACTCGCCTCATCACCTCGTGAGTTTCTTCCACGGTGATAATTACAGTTAGATCGATGTATCGTTTTGCTGATATATCGGACCGATATTGGCCTTCTGTTAAAAATGTTAAATCTGATATCGGCCAGTCGGTGTCGTCCACCTTCGATAGGATGGATATGATGCAGTTTGCTTGATTATTCTGTGTATAATTGATTGGTAACACTTTATTTTCTGGGTCAGCAATTTCCTAAAAAAAAATGGACCACATCACTCCAGTGCTGAGATCACTGCATTGGCTTCCTGTGTGTCAAAGAATTGAGTTTAAAATTCTGTTGCATGTTTATAAAGCACTTAATGGTTTAGGACCAAAATACATTTCTGAACTCCTCCAATGTTATGAACCCGCCAGACGCCTCAGGTCTTCAGGTACTGGTCTGCTTACTGTTCCAGGGTCAGAACAAAGCATGGAGAAGCAGCTTTTAGTTTTTATGCTCCTCATGCCTGGAACAAACTTCCAGAAAATTTCTTTCTGGAATCGATCTGAGAATCTTTTAAATCAGGGCTTAAAATCTTTCTGTTCGCCAGGGCTTTTTAAGAAATTTAGGGCAACACTCATCTGCACTGTAATATTTATTTATTTGTATCTTTTATATTTTCCTTTAAATGTGATTTTAATGCACTTTTCACTTTTCTAATCTTCTTGCACTGTCTTTTAATCTATGTCTTTACTTTTACTTTGAATTGCCGTTGTGTATAAAATGTGCTATATTAATAAATTTGCCTTGCCTTGCCTTGCCTAATAATTTCCTAGAAAGGAACTGTTAATTTCTTAGGAAGGAAGTTTCCTGGAAAGAGCCATGAAATTATGTGCTAATAATTATAGGGAACATAGAGAGAGTTCAATGGTAGCTGGTAGTTGGTAAGTTCCTCCAATTTCTTCTGTTGTTTCCAAGACAGAACCATGAAATTATGTAGTAGTTATATAGAAAATTAGATTAATTAATTCAACAAATACATATATTATATAATTGACTTATGATAATTGACCTCTGCCTATTATTTTTTCCAATAAATAGTTTATAGTTTTGCAGTTCTTTCCAGGAAATTCTTTTAGAAGTTTACAGTATCTTATCAACTCCACCAGACTGCTTTTATTTTCTGTATAACTATGGTTCTTTCCAGGAAACTTCCTAAGAAATTAACAGTTCCTTTCTAGGAAAGTATTAGGAACCAATTGATTAGTACTACACTGGTTGTCTAAGGGTTAGGGTTAGACCTGAATTGATTCTAATGTGAAATTTGGTAACACTTGGTAACACTATTTGGATAGTCTAAGGTTGATGCTCCTTTCGTCTGTCTCTCCGTCTGTCTCCCTCCTCCCAGAGTGTACGGCTGCAGCAGACATGAGCGTGTGGTGCGAGTCCTGTCGTCAGGCGAGTGGATGACGGTGGTTTGGAAACAGGGTCTGTACAACTACAAAGACCCCTTCTCTCTGTCTGCACAGGCCTGGGACAGCCAGGGTAAGACCTCACCGCCTTACCAACGGTTTGGCCCTGGAAGTCAGGCTTTCATTTCGCTAGTTTTCAAAATGTTCACCCAAAGACTGAAATAAGAGTGAGAAGAATAGGTAGGGTATAGTGAAAGCAGATTGAAGTTTTAGATATGCAAACATTTCTCAAAGCTTCTCTGGAGGCAGAAATAATCTCATTGGTTGAGTTAAACTTCAAAGGGCAGAGCCAAAGTAGTGTTAGACTGAAGCCCAGTGAAAATAGGGCTATGTTACTATACTAACAGAAAAAATCCAATCTAGCCATACTAACTTATCTAGGTTAGCTAGTTAGCCTAGCTGACCTTCAAAGTTCATGAATGCCATAGTAATGAAGGAATAAAAGAACTGTCATTTGTATTTGAGTTCCTTCTTTGCCATTCAAGTTTGCCACTCAGCTAAACTGGTGGTTATTTGGCTCTGCCCACTGAGCTTTAACTCAGCCAGTTATTTAGAGCAGCTCTGCCTCCAAGAAGTTTTGTATCACTAAAAATCCAATCCAGAGAAACATCCCCACTGGACTGTAGCCTATTTATTACCACTTGGGAGGGGCGCTAAAGGCAAGTGAACAAAGTGGAGGTGTTTACTTTACGGGGAGCACAATGATCAGATGGTGTGTGGGGGAAAGTAGATCTATTGAAGTTGGACCTGAATTCCAATTAAATAAACTTCTGGGTTTTATAGACATGGATCAAGTTTAGTGCCACACAAAATTATTTTGTTCAGTTTGAAATCCCTATGGAGAAAGACAAGGCTTAATAATTGTGCAAGCTTCTTCTGATTTTGATTAACATTTCATCTTGATTGATTGAATGTTGCCCCTCTCTCTCTCTCTCTCTCTCTCTCTCTCTCTCTCTCTCTCTCTCTGCCACTCTCTCTCTTCTCTCTCTCTCTCTCTCTCTCTCTCTCTCTCTCTCTCTGCCACTCTCTCTCTTTCTCTCTCTCTCTCTCTCTTTCTCCCTCTCTCTCTCTCTCTCTCTCAGAGTGCAGCTCCAGTATAGAGCTGGAGGCAGTGTCAGGAGTCCAGGGCAAACTGAGGACGCCCTTCTTCCCCAGCTACTACCCCCCCGACACCAACTGCACCTGGAGCTTCACTGTAAGACACCCATCCATCCATCCATCCATCCACCCATCCACCCACACATCTTTCATTGATTGATTGATTGATTGTTTCGTTCAATCATTTATCCATCCATCCCTTCATTCATTCATTTGTATGTCTGTTCATTCTTTCATTCATACACTCATCATTCATCACTTCATTTGTATACATTGCATGGTTATAGCCTTTTGCAGACACACACATCTTAATGTTGGAGTTTACATGCAGTTTCAGGGAGTCATGTGTGCCTGTATGTGTGTGTGTTTGACATGTTTTTATATGTATCCTCCTGCCTGTGTGTCCCCAGATGCCCGCTGCAGGGTTCGGCTTGTCTCTGGAGTTCGAGGGCTATGAGCTGAGCAGAGCCGGCTACAGCCAGTCCTGCACCCAGGGGCAGTGGATCATCCAGAGCCGCAGGTACGCTGCATCAAGGCCAGGTCACACTGAGCGACTTTTACGTAACACTTTATTTGGACTTGACTTTGACTTGTACTTTGATGACTTGAGAAGGTTTCTAAAGTCTTGACAAAAGATCTTCTGTTTGTTATGACTTGGATTGAAAGTGATGAGATTTATGCAGCAGACGACTGAATTTAAATTCTGTTTTCTGAATTTTAATGGAATGATTGAATTTATTGGAATAGAAACCGGTTACAGAAATCAAACTCATGATGCACTTACCAAGTTTTTATCCTATTAAAATGATATTGTATTTAAAAATTCCAGATATTTTGCTTTCTTTAAGATATTAAATTGATACTGGACTATTTATATCCTGATCCTTATATAAGCTCATATCCAGGAAATTGTGTGCAAGCAAACACATGAATTCTGTTAAATGAACAGCACTACAAACATATTTTAAGTATTGATAAATCCATCAAATTGATCTCTATTGACCAACAGAGGGCAGTAGCATCCCACATGAGCCTCAGCCAAACTCCAGTTAGACATCTGCATTACCTTATGATGTATTCAGTTTTTTTTTAACTTTAATTAATTTACAGACATTTTACATTTCCATCCCAACACCAAGGAATGGACAAATCCTCATCTGGTGGTTTTTAACCTTTATTTACACATGCATGTCCTGTTTCAGTAGTGCTTTGGACGGGTTGGGGGTCAAGTGCCTTGCTCAAGAGCACTTCAGAGTGATTTCCTCCAACCTTCCACCAAACCCAGTAATGTGTATCTGGTGAGTCCAGAGTTTGTATGTGAATTCAGTGTCTCTGTGGTTGTGTCAGGCTGTGTGGCACCAGGGGCCTGCAGCCGTACAGCGAACGCCTCTACCTGCTCTCCATGACGACTACCGTTGTCATGACGTCGGAGGTGTCACTCACAGGACCGGGCCTGCAGCTGCACTACAGCCTCTTCAACCTGTCAGACCGTAAGTCGAGCGTGCGGGAGACAGCGATTGGCCCGGGGGAGGCGGGCAGTAAATGTGGACATGGGGATTGTTAAGTAACGTGTTCAGTTATGAATTATGTTTTTGAGCTGTTTTTTTGTTAATTGTGTGTGTGTGTGTGTGTGTGGATTATCGTGGTTGCCAATTAGGCACTTATGTAACTGACTCCTAATATTTGACTGCATTTATAATGTTTATGTCCTTTGTATGCTTGTATTTATGTGGACATAAATAAATCATTCATGTACCTGTGTGTGTGTGTGTGTGTGTGTGTGTGTGTGTGTGTGTCACAGCTTGCCCGGGACAGTTCCTGTGCACTGTGAACGGTCTGTGTGTTCCTGCCTGTGATGGAATCAAGGACTGTCCCAACGGACTTGATGAGAGGAACTGCGGTAAGGATTTATATCTTATATTCTAACGTCACCTGTAATTCAATGTATTTCCAGGTGAAACAGGATGTTAGGTGGGACTTGACTGTTCAAAAGTGGGCGGGTCGGATCACAACAGGCCCAAGGCAGTGAAGCCTGTTGCATACTTGTTGATGAAGCAATCCACTGTGAAATGCTCTCAACATAATCTTAAACTGACACAAATTTCGGATTCCTCAAAATGAACAAATTCCAGCCAGAAACAGGTTTTCTCTGCAGCACCATGTTGCTACTTGTGTCACTTTGAAGCCTGCGAGGTTTTAGGTTTTATATGAAGGGGGAAAGTTGTTCAAGAACCTGTGATGGTTTATCAGTTGGAAGTTTTATGTTCGCCTACTGGCATGCCATGAAGTAACCACTGAAAATTTGTCGCTTTCTAAAAGTAATGGGATCTTGATATAAAAACATGAGTATACTGTATATATAAAGTGATTTTGATGAAGATGATCTTTTCATTGTGACTAAACCACACACACACCATTTCCTATTTTCTCCCTGGGGATTAATAAAATGTTTTGACAATAAGTATCTATCTATGTATCTATGTATCTATCTATCTATCCATCTATCTATCTATCTATCGATCTGTCTGTACTGTATTTATTATTATAATGTGTGGAGTCTTTTTGTCTTTACCCAAGAACCTACAGTTAGACACACACACCTCACCATGGTGTCTGTTAGTTTGGTTCACATGAATGCCTTTTATAGTGTGTATGTGTGTGCTGATTTTTGTGTGTGTGTGTGTGTGTGTGTGTGTGTCAGTGTGTGTGGCGCAGTACCAGTGCCCAGAGGACAGTCAGTGTGTGGACTACTTCAAGGTGTGTGACCAACACCCAGACTGCCCCAAAGCCATGGACGAGGAGAACTGTACTGAGGGTAACACACATACACACACACACACACACGCACACACACATGCATGCATGAGCGCATACACACCTCACACACACACTCACACATTTGAGGCCTGTGATCTATAAGCCTCTAACAGCAATTTTTCCACAGCCTTTGGCGACAATAAGTTTGAAAAAAAGCATAAAACTCCGTAACTCCAATCTCTGTATTTCATTTTTTCTCCTGAATTGAGAATTTAGATATTACTTTACGCCCTGGATAATTTCTGGACCCATAAAATTAAATCAAAACCTGCTGTGTGTATTTTCAAAAATGCATGGGTGTTAACGGAAAAATCAGCCAATTCATCTCCACTGCTGAAATGTTGACTGTGTGGAGGCTTTTAAAAACAGCAGCAAAGTAAAACATTATACGTGTGTGTGTGTGTGTGTGTGCTTGTGTGTGTGTGTGTGTGTGTGTGTGTGTGTGTCCAGGTGTGCGGTGTACAGATATGACCTATGTGTGTGCTGATGGGACGTGTCTGAAGAAGCCAAACCCGCAGTGCGACTTCGTCACCGACTGTCCAGATGCTTCAGATGAGAAACACTGTGGTGAGAAGACACACACATCCTCATGTTTCATGCTTTTAGTGCAAATTCACGTGATTTTGGTTGTTTTTTTGTATTATTTACACTTTATGTTTGTCTTCATGCTGCTCTCTTGGCCAGGTCTGCCTTAAAATAGAAATTCTTAATCTCAGTTGGATTTAACCTGGTTAAATTAAGGTTAAATAAATCAATAAAATGTGATTTAATTAATTTTAGGATATGAATTGATGTTATTGTTTTTATTTCCCTGTGCACTCTTGGAGGACTAGGCTGATAGGATTAAAATGATTGCCAGTAAAGTAAAATAATAATACACACAGTTACACACACACACACACGCACACACGCATGCACGCACGCACACACACACACACACACACACACACACACACGCACACACACAGACACACACACACACACAGATACTGAATCCACTGTTAAGTAACTGCCTAACTCTAAAAATAATAAGTTTTCCTAATGAGGAACACTTTTTCTCGCTCTATCTCTCTCACACTCTTTCTCTCTCTACACACGCACTCTTTCTCTCTCTCTCTCTCTCGCACACTCACACACACAGATGAAGTCATCATGTAAAAGATATGTCAATAACAACTACACACAGTCTTTATGTGTGTGTGTGTGTGTGTGTGTGTCCAGACTGCGGGCTGAGACAGTTCTCCAGCCGTATAGTGGGCGGGACCAACGCCTCGGAGGGGGAGTGGCCATGGCAGGCCAGCCTGCAGGTCAGAGGTCAGCACATCTGCGGGGGGGCGCTGGTCTCCAACCAATGGGTGGTGTCCGCTGCCCACTGTTTCTATGACGACCGGTAAGTGCAGGAAGAGTCGTGCTGATTAGGGTGTCGGGTTAGAAAGTAGATCACAGTAGTAGGTCAAAAAGTCCGAGGCACTTGCTGAGCAAAAGCTGAAAGCCTTTATTTCACTTTGGCAAAAAGTGGATTTAATCTTTGAGTTTGATTTTGTTTCAATTTGCATCTAAATCACCTTCCTCTCTTTGTTTCTGCTAAACTTTCTTGGTGTGCGGTCCTGCTGGTGTGTCTTTGCTGGCCGGGGTTTAGCTGTAATGCAGCCTGTCTGATTCCAAGCCAGTGTATTTATGTATTTATGTATGTACGCACTGCATATAAACCGCCTTTCAGTGCCAGCAGCAAAGGGCTGGACCACGGCCAAAGTTAGCTCCAATATAAAGGATTAACCATTCTGTTTATAGTGTGGAAAAGTTTTGTGCAGCATTGGGAGAGTCTTGAAATTTCAATGGGTGGGGAGCTAACTGTTCCAAAACGATCCAGAAAGTGAGTTTTGAAAGACAGAAATCTCAGCACCTGGCCACGTATTTGGTATCAATCAACAACTCAGATATGTTACGGTTATTTTGTCCCTTTAACTCACAGCAACTTTGTCACTTTTCTACCCCCCCATCCATCTATCCTCCTCCTCCTCCCCCCCCCCCCCCCCAGTCTCTACTCCCCCTCGGTGTGGACGGTGTACCTGGGTAAGCTCCTGCTGAACCGCAGCAGCCCCACGGAGGAGGCGGTCCGGGTGCGGCGCATCCACCTGCACCACTACTACGACGAGGAGTCCCACGACTACGACCTGGCCCTGCTGCGGCTGGACCGGCCCGCCTCGACCCTGCTGGACCGGCCTGCCTGCCTGCCGCCGCCCACCCACCAGCTGGAGCCCGGCCTGCTCTGCTGGGTCACCGGCTGGGGGACGCTCCGCGAAGGGGGTGAGGGTGGAGGCTATAGAGGGAAGCGGGTGCTGGGAGAAGAGGGGGAGGGCGGAAGTGTGGGGGTTATCATAGCAGAGTCATTTTAATTTGCCAGGGACAATGCACATTGAATCTGACCGGGTTAATCGCTGCCCCATTACAAGACCAGACAGTCCCTCCAGGAATTTGAGATCATCATAATTCAGCAATTCCCCACATCATTTGCAGGAACTTGCAATTTTGCAAAATTACTGGAATTTTTCCATTTGAAATGGCCAAATCAGCAGAGCCATTGTAATTTTGGACACTCATCGCACTTTTTTTTTTTTGCATAAAATGGTCCAATCCAATATTACAGCAACAATCTCTGTCCTTGGTCTTCTTCTACTACAACCAAAGACTCTGCAGTGGAGCTTTATAGAGGGATGAGATGGAGGAGGATTCAGATGTGTTGTAGTTTCATACAGGAGTTTTCTTCACCGCTACAGGTGGAACAATTTGACTGCACTTGTTTTTATTTAACCTGCACAAATCATACTATTTCATCACTACACGGCCATCTTGGTAGGAAAATAACAGATGATTGTAACCAATTATCAGGTGATTATAATCAAATGACAGCCACAGCCAATGAGCTGTGTGTATAAAGCACCATACTGGTAGGAAATGCATGTGAAATCATGGAAACACTATGGATTATAGTTTCCATTTATCCTGAGCCTTTGCATAGTGTTAGGAGAACACAAAGTCTACCTCAAACAGAAATGGGCACTTTATAAATGAAACTATACCGTTTTATAATCATGAAACATATTCAAATGCACTCATTTTATTTGCAGCTTACTGCGCTTTTAACTTGAAGATTCATAAAGGCTTGAATCCAATCATGCTATTTTATTTTGTAACTTTGAGCCGATGTTTTTTTTTTCTGCTGGAGGAAGAGCACTAAACTATTCCCAGTAGCTTCTGTATTATGCAGTGTTTTTCATTATCACAGTAAGTGATTATATGCGACTCTTTATTAATGAGAGTTAGTTATTTAAATCCCATATTGCGGTATTTCTTCAGCGCCACTTTAATACCAACAGGAGATAAGGGGAAGTGTAGGTGGCGATGGTAATGTGGAGGAAAGTGAGTTAAGATAACAGAGCGAACACACATGAGATTAACTCATTTAAATTAAAAGGTTAGGTGCTGAGTGCTGTGGGTGGGAGTGTGTGTGGGTTGAGGTTTCTGGTGTTGTGATGAACTCATTTATGTGAAGGGGGAGAGGACTGATGGGAGGGGGGTGAAGGAGAGAGGAGGAACGTGGGTGGTGGTAGCGGTGTGGAGGATTATGGGTAACGACAGACAACAGTAAATATCAGGAAAAGCCTTCACATTAGCCTGCAAAAAAACAGAATTTCTTAGCAGTAGGAAGGAAAAGGAATATATTTTGTTCACGTTTGTTATTCACTGCAAAAAACGTCCATCTTAACAAGTCATTTAGTCTCATATTCAGCCTTCAAATCTTATTTTTCTTAAACCGAGAGAAAAATTCAGCCAATGAGGTGAGATAACTCCACTTGTTTCCAATGCAGCTTCACTTGTTTTGAGTTTTTTTTTTTAGAAATGAGTGTTGGTATCTTCTCAGTAGCAAAATAACTGCACTGCTATGGGGAAAATGAAACTTGATTCTATAAAAATTCTTGAAAAAAGTTGATTTGCCTTGGAAACAAGTGAAATAATCAAATGGCATTGGCAGATTTTTTCACTGATTTTAAGAAAATTAAGATTTTAGGACTCAATAATAGTCTAAATGACTTGTTAAGATGGAGATTTTTTCGCAGTGTGACAGTAAATGAACAGGAAACGAGGATATGATAGGTCGCTCTCTCGGCCTCTGTTGGTTGACCTTTGCCCTCTGACCTGTCTCAGGCAGGGCCAGTAACGTGCTTCAGAAGGTGGACGTGCGCCTGGTGAGCGAGGAGGCCTGCGTCCGCTCCTACGGCCACCTGGTCACTCCCAGGATGCTTTGCGCCGGGTACCGCAGTGGGGAGAAGGACGCCTGCCAGGTATGAGGCAGGGGAAACACACACACACACACACACACTACAGAGAACATGCATATACTAGAAAACATACTAGACAAACATACATACAGAACACACACACTCTTGTGCACAGCTGTTATATGCTTTTTACTTTCTCACTTAATTCCTTGATTTTGTTTCAATTAAAATCAAAACAGACAGACTCCATCTCTCTGTAATGTTCTCCTACAGTCTGTATATATTTTTTTGTAGATTTAATTGTTATTACACACTGAATTGTCCTGCCACTTCGGTAGGGATTGGGGAGAATCTTGTTCTCATGGTATATTTTGTTTATATTTTCTCTCTCTGGCTCTATAACCAGTTTGGAGGGGAAAAAAAGCCTTTTATGAAAAAATTTAAATGTTTAATATTCGGCTGCAGCCAGACAAACAGCACTCAAGTGTCAGTGTAAACACAAACAGGTTGGGAGCGTCGTGAAACGCCGCTGGGAGGGCAGCTTTTGTGTGTGAGTACAGGACGGAAAGTGAGTTTTGAAAGCCAGAAATCTCAGCAGCTGGTGAAGTCATCATTGAGTCATCAGTATTGATCAAGAACCCTTTCAACCCCCACAGACATATTGTGGCCATTCGGTGCTATGTGGCAGTTAAAATCTTACTCATTGCCCCTTTAATGCACTTAAACATTGCCTCTCTGTCTAGCCGGCTCAGTGCCCTCCTTTAAATTCAAATTCAAAAAGGCTTTATCGGCATGAATGATGATCAAATCACTGTTGCCGAAGCAATACAAAATGAAATAATACAATAATGACAATGACAATGATAATACAATAAGACAAAATAATCATATATACAGAGTACATACAGAATAAATTACAGTATGTATCAGTGTCCTTTAAATCTCTCTTCTTTTACTTGAGTTTTTGGGGGGAATGTTGCTTGATTATTAACAGTTTTTGTTGTTTTTAAACTTTGTATTGTGTATTTTACTTTGTCATGTCGCCTATCCTTCCCTCTTACTATTATTACTTATCTTTTATTCTTGTGAAGCACTGTCTTGATAAATAAACAGCCCCCCACCTCTCTCTCTCTCTCGCTCTCTCTCTCTCTCAGGCCTTTTTTCCTTTTTTTTCCCCCTTGAATTTTTTATGTTTTTTCCTGTGCTTTTGGTTGTGTTTTTTTGCTTTCTGCCCTGACTTACGCACTGGTTTCTGAATGGATTTCTAAGGTGAAGAGGTCAATAAATGAACCCCCCCCCCCCCCCCCCCCCTCTCTCTCAGGGAGACTCTGGCGGCCCGCTGGTTTGCCAGGAGCCGACTGGCCGCTGGTTCCTGGCCGGGGTGGTGAGCTGGGGGAAAGGCTGCGGCCGTCCCGACTACTACGGCGTCTACACCCGCATCACCAAGCTCACCGGCTGGATCAGACAGGTCATCAGCGGCCCCTGAGGGATCTTCATCATCCTCACAGTCATCATCCTCATGGGGACAACATGGGGACAAGAAGGCAGTTTATCCCGATCTTCTGCCCAGCCAAAAAGCCCCATGATAAACTTTGGTGAAAGAAAGAGTTTTGTTCTAAATGATAAACTTAATAAAATACAAACCTTATTTATATAGCACTTTTCAGAACAGAAGTTAGAAAGTGTTTAACAAGGAGACAGTAAAAAGAATCAGAGGGAAAATAAAATAACACTAGTATTAAAATTTAAAAAAATTAAGTTCAGTATAAAACATATGGGTGAAATTATGACTTTTTCTGTACAAATGGGTCTTGAGAAGTGATTTAAAGACACTGTTGGAGCCGGTCTAAGCTCCTCAGGCAGGGAATGATGAAATGAGAGAACCACAGTTTGAAAAAGTGGCACAGACTCTGAAAAATGATGGATAGAGCAAAACGAAAGCAAATTGTGGTACTTTGTAAAGGATATCAGATAACGTATAAGCACTTTTACAGACTGGATCCTCTATATTCTACAGATACTGAATGATACATTTAAGGTAATAATTTTTTTCTCTGAATAAATATGTTGTGTTCTGGAATCAAGCTTTTAACTATGTGTCAAAATAATTACCAGAGGTGTGACCAAGTCAACTTTGCTTAAGTCCCAAGTCTCAATTCTTGAGGCACAAGTCTCAAGTCAAGACCCAAGTCTAAATGTAGATTACCAAGTCAAGTCCATGTCATTAATGTCAAGTCTCAAGTCTAAATGTAGAACAGCAAGTCAAGTCAGAACAAGTCAAGAGTCCAGTATCAATTTAATATCTTAAAGAAAACTAAATATCTAGGACTTTTCAATGCAATATGGTTTTAATAGGATAAAAACTTGGTATGAGCATCATGAGTTTGAGTTTACAAATTCAGAAAACAGAATTTAAATTCAGTCGTCTGCTGGAACAAATCTCATCACTTTCAATCTAAGTCATTTACACAAACACAAGATCTCAAGTCAAGACTTTAGAAACCTTTTCAAGTCATCAAAGTACAAGTCAAAGTCAAGTCCCAAGTCACCAGAACCCAAGTCAAATCAAATCTCAAGACTTCTCTTCATGCATCAAGCAATTACAATTGTGACTCAAGTCTGACTCGAGTCCAAGTCATGTGACTCGAGTCCCCACCTCTGATAATTACAGTTTGGTCAGGAGACTGGGTAACAAAAATGATGAGTAAATCCTGGGCTGCATGCACAAAAACTACTGCATGTGCATATCATGGATGTATTAAACTAGGTGCATATGTAAGTGACACTGCCCCCTTGTGGAAACAGGTAGAACTGCAGCCTGGGGAGACGATATACTGTGCATTATCCTCTGGCATTTGATTTCACGAGATATATTCTACTGTTAAGGTTTAATGTTCTCTTTCAGGAGCCACTTTTCAGCCCGTAATTCGTTATTTTGAGTGGCTATGAATCATCGCATCCACGCAGGGGCCGATTTTTCCTTTCAGCTGATTTTATTATCGACGACAACAATATTGAAGGGGGACGTGGAGCAGGTGCCAGGGCCTGGCGTCGCTCCCTGTGGCTGGACGCTCTGACTCATCGTGTTTCATCAACAGAACTGGAGTGGAAATCACTTCTCCTCCACAGTCTGGCCCACTTAAAGTCTAGTAGATGACAATCAAGACAAGTTTGTGTTTGTGTGAGAGGAAGAGGATCTATCTATCTATCTATCTATCTGTCTATCTATCTATCATCTATCTATTTATCTATCTGTCTATCTATCTATCATCAATCTATTTATCTATCTATCTATCTATCTATCTATCTGTCTATCTATCTGTCTGTCTATCTATCTGTCTAACTGTCTATCTATCTGTCTAACTGTCTATCTATCTATCTGTCTATCTATCATCTATCTATCTATCTATCTGTCTGTCTATCTATCTATCTATCCATCTATCTATCTATCTATCTGTCTGTCTATCTATCTATCTATCTATCATCTATCTATCTATCTATCTGTCTGTCTATCTATCTGTCTAACTGTCTATCTATCTGTCTAACTGTCTATCTATCTATCTGTCTATCTATCATCTATCTATCTGTCTGTCTATCTATCTATCTATCCATCTATCTATCTATCTGTCTAACTGTCTATCTATCTATCTGTCTATCTATCTATCATCTATCTATCTATCTATCTGTCTGTCTGACTGTCTATCTATCTATCTATCCCCTCATTCTCTCTCTATAATCGTTTCTCTACCTCTTTTCTGTCTTTCCCTGCTTCCCTTCCTCTCCCTCTCATTACTATATCTATCTATTTATCTATCTGTCTCTCTGTCTCTCTCTCTCTTCCCTCTTCTTCTCCTCTGCATCACATTCGCTCCCTCTCTCCTCTCTTCTTCTCTCTGGAAATGAGCCCTAATCCCCGGGGGATGTTTCAATATTGGAAGTTCCCATTTTCAGTATAATTGGTATTTTATTAGGCTGTAAACCATAATGACAGTTCTGCTCTATGGAGCATAACCACAGTGCTGAAACGGGCCTCTGGGGTCCGGAGAAGAGATCCATCATGACACTTTGCCTATAGAGAAATGTCCGCTGCTATAAACGACCTTCACAGTTTGCTAGGGGAGATGTCTTACAGTAAAGGAGATTTTCACTGAAATTGACATGTAGGTCCTTATTTTGTCCTTAAAAATTCAAAGATTTTGTTGTTGTTTTTTAATTCATAGTGGGAAAGTTGACTGAGCACATGTGTTCTTTAGTGAACTGTTTCACATTCATACAGTCACACAAATTCACACACAAAAACACAGTCACACTGGAGCAGTTTGAAGGTTTGTGTTTTGTGCTGAAATTACAAAATTATGCCCCAGAATGTTTGTTTTTAGCTAAAGCTAGCCTTGCTGGCTAGCTAGCATCCATGCTAACGCTAACTAGCATTGTAATAACATCAAAAGTTCACCTACTGGTGTAGCAAGAGTGTAGCTAGCTCTTTGTCACAGAAAAACCCTATTGAGAGTTTACTGCTCTCCATTTGACACATGCTGAGCCAGTATTGATCTGGTGTTGGCAACGTTCATGCACAAGTTTTCTTTTCCCGTTCGCTGTTTCTTAGTCGTAGGAGGAGGATCAGCAGATCAGAGTCTGACAGCCTCAGGTTACACAACATTACAGCTAACATTTTCTTTTGAGATGGTCAGACAGTTTACAACTTCATCTCATCCATCTCCAATCCAGCTGCCACTATACGCTCACCTGTTGCAGGTCATCCCACCAATCTCTCCAACACAAAGTTTACAGAACAAGCACAGAACTGAGACGCATTCATCATGGATTAGCTTCAAGTGCCTTGCTAAAAGGCACCTCGTCAACAGTTGTTGAAGGCAGGGACAGCATTACTGCTTCCCTTTTCTCAACCAAGACTTGATTTGAACCAGCAACCTTTTCATCATACGCCCACTTCTTTACCTCTAGGCCACCCTCACCTGTTCTGAGCTTTCAGCGCTCAAGACAGGAAAATTCAGTGTGACCGGGCAAATAAAAATTCTCCTCCCAACCATATGAGACAATGCAATTTGTTGTCAGAAGACATTTTTGCTGAAGCAACACTAAATTTTGATGTAAGAATACACCTGTCTTACCAGCCGAAATCTCAATGTGGGGCTGCAACAGAGAAGAGCGTCCCATTCAGTTACAGTAAGACCCTGTAGACTCTCTCTATTTGTCCAAATGAAACTCTGGTGTCAGGTATGGACCCTTGTCTGGCCGCAGCAAGTGATGAATCGAAACTCAGTGAGTGCTCCGTCCAGAGAAAGCTGAGCTCACCAACTTTTGCCTCCCTTGCCTCTCTCATCCCTTAAAGTGCAGTTTACTGACGTCGCGTTACAGGATTTCTGGGTATTGAAGTTCACATAGTTTTCAAACAGTTACCTCTCGCTGCCATTCGGGGCCGCCAGTGTGCAGAGTTGCTTCAATGGATGTTTGCTGGAATAGGCGGATGGATGATTGACAGATAGAGAGACTGACAGGAAATTCTCTTTGCCACAGGACTGTCCCAAGTTGAGGTCTTCCACAGTAATCCAGTCCGCTGAGATAAACAAAACAAAACAAAACAAAACAAAACGGGAGTTCTGTGGTTTTCATCTATGATTCACCAAAAGCTGCTGCTGGTGCTTTCAGAGACGGGCGGTCTGCCAAACTGGGCCACTGAACTAAAGTTATGGCATGTGGAAAAAAAAAAAAAAAGTGTCAAACTTCTCAGCCCCCACACAACAACGTCGCCTATCCCCTGCGGTCCCAAAAACAAGGTTCTACTGTCTGTTTACCCTCTAAAAATATGATGTTTTTCTTACAATATGTGTCACCATCAAATATGCAAGATCATAACATCTTTTTCTCCGGGAGGTAGAGCGAGGCTGAGCAGTCTCCAGGTTTGTTATCCTGCATAATGAGCTGTTTCCGACTCCGCCACAGAGGAGCTGGGGGTATTTTTCGGGTCACTGATCCACAGCTCTTCCCGGTGCAGAGGAGAGAGCCAGACGGAAAAACGCATACGACCTTAATTAAGTTAAGGAGGTGGACTGGAGTCTTACTCATCAGTCAATCATGTATTCAAACAACCGATCAATCAGTCAATCGTTTTAAAGTATAGTAGAAGCATGGAAAAAGAACGTATAGCCCAAGGTAACTTAGTGATTAAAAACAGCTTGAATTCAAAATAGTGCAGAGGAGAGAGCCAGAAGGAAAAGGCCAACAGACTTGGCGTGGGATGTTGATTAAATTATGGACGTCGGCCATCTTGCTGCTCTTATGTTTTGCCTCGCCTATGAAAACAGTTAGAATGACAGATGGAGCTGATTTGATTCAAGCCAACAGAACGGTGTAATGTGTGTCTTGTCTTCACTCAAATCCAATTGGAGGCCGACCACAATATTTCTATTCGCAGGGTATGAGCGAGCGAACCCAAGGTAAATATTACATGTCGGAACGAGTTTTTTCACGATAAAGTGAAACGAAACTGTGAACTAATCTGTTTAAAGAGTTTTAGAGCGCTTCAGCTGCCGTATATCATCCACAGTGTGAGTAGGAACTTGTTTCTTTGGATATCCCTCTGTGTGTGTGTGTGTGTGTGTGTGTGTGTGTGTGTGTGTGAATAAAATCAAAAACAAAGACTTGCTGTGCACAGGTCATGACTTTTATTCATAAACAATGGAAAAATAAATGGATAGATGGAGGGAAAAGTGCATTTTGCTGCTTTGGTATTGTATTTCATAACATTGCATTGTTTTATGACTTAATTGATGACTTGCTAATCAGAAAATAATAATAAATAATATATTTAGAGGGTAATAAATAATTGAAATAATTGAAAATAAACACTAAATAACTCTAAATAAAATAAATTAAATGACTTCTGTTTACCATTGACCTCAACAAAGAATGCAACTGTTCTCCAAGCATCGTTTTTCAGACGTTTATTCCTGTATTCTTTCAAATAAAACTTGTAGAGAACTGGCAAGCTTTGAATGGCTGGAATCAACTTCTCGTCTATTTTGCACTCGCCAGGCAGAACCGTTGTTCATGAAACAAATTCACATTGGTAGGGAAACAAGGAAGTGCAGAAATTTGATTGCCTTTTGAAAGCTGAAAAAGTTCAGCCACGGCCAACTTTTCTTGGCACGCTTGCAGAGCGTAGAGACATCGGCCGAGTTTCCCTGGTCGCTCAGCTCTGGAGGAGATAAATGGACTTCTGATTGATTGAAGTAACACGTTACCATGCAAAATACTTTAGTAATAATAATACTGTTTTGTCATTTGCCTTTTTTGGCTTGAAAACAAGGATTTTGAGCCTTTGAAAATGAAATATCATCATTTCTCTTTATTTTTTTATATGATTGTAATATATTGTAACCAATTTTGGCAATATTGTTTATTTCTGACAGTCATGCCAGTAAAGCTTCTTTGAACTGAACTGAACTGAACTGAGAGAAAGAGAGAGAGAGAGAGAGAGAGAGAGAGAGAGAGAGAGAGAGAGAGAGAGAGAGAGAGAGGGGAGAGAGAGAGAGAGAGGGGAGAGAGAGAGAGAGGGGAGGGGGGGGGGGGGAGAGAGCTCTGCCTAACATTGCCATGAACTCACACTTTGTGTTTGTGTGTTTCAGAAAGCATTACAGCATTCAGCCTCTCTGACCCCACAACACCGGCCAAGTGGTTCACACTGCGCCTCCCAAGCATTTTACACTACACATCCAAATATGGCCATAAATATGGAAGTTTGGATAACTGGACAAAGTGCACACTAAACAAATCCACATTATTAGTTCTTCTTAGTTATTTCCACAAACAGTATTTCCCTATGCTCGATCTAATGCATAAACTTAGTGCTGACCCGGACTGGCTCTAACAGTGTGTGTGTGTGTGTGTTTGTGTGGGGTGTGTGTGTGTGTGTGTGTGTGTGTGTGTGTGTGTGGTTCTTGATTTTAGCAACCTGGACATGCTCAGAAACTTACTGTTAAAACCTTATACATCGCATGCCAACCGTATAAAGGGTCAAACAACAAGGAAAAATTCTGTTCAGTCTTTGCAGTAATACTGTAGGTCGCCAAAGCTTCTGTGTGTGTGTGTGTGTGTGTGTGTGTGTGTGTGCGTCCGAGTGTGTCTGTAATAACTCTGTCCACAACAACATGAAGTCCACTTCATCTCCATCCAGTAGTTTGCTCGCTGTCCTCAGGGCCGCGAGATTAAAACGTCTTCACTGCACTCACTGAACCGTGAACACTGGCCTTGCAGTAGTGTAAGCAGCGGCCTCGCTCACAATAGGATTTACAAACCAATTTTTCACAGTTATGGAACAACTGAGTACATACCATAGACGCACGCGGCCTGAGCTGCAGTGCATTTATCATCAGAATTTATCTGTAAAGAAACACAGGAGCACAACAGGGAAAAAAACACACCATGGTTACTGATACAGCTGCACATCATTTTTATCCAGTATAAAAGTACCTAAGCTTACTTTATCAAGGTTAAGGTTGCATTGTGGAGACTGGACTCAAGACACACTCAAGTTTTTTTTAATCTCACTGCTGAAATGTCTGGGGAGCCTTCACATGAACAACAACATCGACTGAACATCGATCTCCTCCTATACACAAGGCTCTGGCACAGCTCCTATCTACGGTGGCCTGTAATTGACATAAACAATAAAGTCACATTTTCACAATAGAGACAAGTCAGCTGTCTTATTAGAGCAGAGATCTAGCAGAAATGTCTAGTGAAGAGGTGTAGAGATACAGGCCTATACTCATTTGTCTTTTTGCTTTTTTGGCTTGAGAATCAGGTTTTTTTTTAGCTGAAACGTCTTGTGATGTCTGTGACAGTGTGTGTGTGTGTGTGTGTGTGTGTGGGTAGTGGGGGGTTCCCAAAGAAGAGTCGAGTGAGTCTTGAAAGCCAGAAATCTCAGCACCTGGTCAAATAATGACTGAGTTATTGGTATTGATCCACAACTGTATTAACCAATCACATCATTTATGATCATTTTGTGCTCTAGCGCAGTAAAAAAATGTACTTATATTACCCTTTTATAATGTGTGTGGACTCTGCTCACCCAGCGGCATGCAGATGGTGCAGCAGACCCGTTGTGACTGTGAAGCGCGTACCTGCTCAGTTAATAAAGGTTAAGACAAATAAAGGATAAATAAAGGTTAAGAGTCCTCTCCAGAATGGACAGCTGTGAAGCCCCAGTGGCGGACATCATCCCGCCTTATTCAGCGTTTTTAATAAACCCTCCGACTCAGCGAGGGACGCCCGCAGCTGACAGCCAAAAAGGAAAACATCGTTCCAGATCGATCTCACACGCAGGCAATTCAGCTCAATTAATGGGAAACATCTGACAGTGGTGTAAAAATAAACACCAGAGTAAATTTAACAAACAGGTTTCATTCAGTGTTTCGGTTCAGAATTGATTGTAATTTAACTCTCCTGTTTGTTTTATTCTAATGATTAAAGACAAAACTAAAATGAACTAAAACTAATGCTCTGTGCACAAAGCTATCAAGGCTGTTTATTCAAAGGCCCGATAAGGGAAATATATGAAGTTGCATCCATTCAAAAGTTTTGCAGTGAGAGATAAAATGAATCTTTCTGATCTGATAGAATAGAAGAATAGAAGCACCTTCCTGTTTCCATTAACTTTAACTGGATTCAGCTTTTTCTTTCAATCGCACTGCTTTCAGCTCACATCTGTGGCGTCTGCTAACATGATGAACAGAGCCAGCCAAGTTCTTTTCTTTTCCTGTTTTTCAAAAAAAAGACCGTTTTGTTCCTCCTTTTTCTTTCTTCTTCTCCCTCTCCATCCCTCCATCGCTCCCCTGGGCTCCTCTCCTTCTCTTTCCCTGCAATAATGGGTTAAACAGCTGAAGGCTGTGTATGTTTTCATTGTGGTTTAGGTTTATCTTGGGAGTAGTGGTTAGGCTGGGAAAGAGGGAGGAGGGAGGGAGGAGGAGAGGAGGAGGGTGTTTACGGAGTCCAGAGGTCCAGCAGGAAATACAGAGAGAGAAGGAGAGAAAGACAAAGATAGATAGATAGATAGATAGATAGATAGATAGATAGATAGATAGATAGATAGACACTAGATAGATTGATAGATAGATAGATAGATACTAGATAGATAGATAGATAGATAGATAGATACTAGATAGATAGATAGATAGATAGATAGATAGATAGATAGATACTAGATAGATAGATAGATAGATAGATAGATAGATAGATAGATACTAGATAGATAGATAGATACTAGATAGATAGATAGATAGATAGATAGATAGATAGATAGATACTAGATAGATAGATAGATAGATAGATAGATAGATAGATAGATAGATAGATAGAAAGAAAGCATGGAGAAGGAGGTGGGACTTAGTATGACACATTCTGGTCTAGCCCACACATTTCCCACAGACAATATGCAATTTCTAGTTTAAGAGTCTGTGACTTTTTTCCAGTAATAGTTATTTTATCCATCCGGACTGTGGAGTCATAGTCATACTAGCTAGTTAGCATGCTAGCTGACCCAGAGCTTACATTGAAAATAATGTTTGGCCAACCTGACTGATATAGTAGCACAGGCTGTAGGCTGCTGTTACTGTCATGTTGCAATATCATAAGCAAAGTTATTGTTTAATTTAAGTTAAAATCATTGTCAATCAAAGTCAAATTACCTGGTCTGGGGAAGATATTTTTACTAGAGGTCCCACCTCTAGTTCTGTTTACTGGTGAGTTGACGGCACATGAGCCACACTGGTTGCTACACCTTCTTTGATAATACAATTGATAATATAATTGTTTGGCTATCTGAACATCATTAGACTCTTTTCACTGCCAGAGGGGGAGACAAAGTGGGGAAATCTGGGAAATCCCAGATTTCAGCTCTAACAGTTCTAAAGTTTACATGTAAAAAAGCATTACGAATCTCAAGCTAAGATCATAACGGAGCTGGTGATGTGCTATTGTCCAAGATAATTCACAGTGAATAGTAATTCAATTGTGTCAAGTGCAACTTCATCATCATGTGGACTCGGCAGGAGTGGAGACGGCTCAGCTCAGTTTAGCTGCTGCAGCCGCTCTGCTGCAGCCAGCGGGGTTCAGCCTGTCAAGTGGAGCCTTTTCAGGCTTGGCGTAACAACGTGCTTCTCATGTGGCTCTGACTCCCTCCACCCACTGGGAGACACACATATACATACACAGGGCCAGGTTAATGGGGATCAGGTGTGACTCGACGGCCAGCTGGGCCGCTGCTGGCTCTCCGCCTCACAGCAGGCTGTTTGGATTTTTCTAACTGAAAACAAAAGGAGAAGGGAGAGGGACAAAGAGAAAAACAAAACGGGAGAATAAGAGTATTCTTTGACATGTGTTTGTGTGTGTGTGTGTGTGTGTGTGTGTGTGTGTGTGTGTGATGTGGTGTGTATACAAACCACATCAATATAGCAGCAGTGTGAGTGAGTGCAAAGGGGAAGGCAGGCTAGAGAGAGAGAAAGAGAGAGAGAGACAATAGAAAAGAAGAAATGGGCGCTTTGCTTGAAAGTCTCAAGGTAGTTGTGTGGGCTTTTGCCTTGGGCAGAAGCATGACACACACACACACACACACACGCACACACAGATGAGTAATTGCAAAGAGTATAGTGTAGTTTGGACACCCATAAAATTTCTGCAGTACAATTTTTTAGACAGCCTGCCACCCTAATACTGGTGTGTGTGTGTGTGTGTGTGTGTGTTTGTGTGTGTGTGTGTGTGCGCGCGCTTGCATGTGTGCGTGTGTGTGTGTTTGTTTGTTTGTGAGGGGGGTGGATAAACGCAATTTTGTATATTTTACTCATATTTATTTATTTTTTGTGTGTGTGTGTGAGAGAGAGAGAGAGAGAGAAAGAGAGAGAGAGAGAGAGAGACAGAGAGAGAGATAATAAGAGACAGAGACAAAGACAGAGAAACCTAATTACAGTTTGAGACTTGGTGAGCGAATGCATGAAGTGCACTGCTTAGTCAGTCTGACCCACATCCACTCCCTTTGGTAATGACATTTAATCAAAACTCTGAAGTGCTGCAGCTTACGCCAGCTGCCTGCAATTCACCACTGTCAAGGAGGAGGAAGAGGAGGAGGAGGAGGAGGAGGGGGGGGAGGAAAGGGAAGGGGAATATGAGTGACAGGAAGAAGAGGAAGAGGAGAGACGACAGGAGGAAGAGGTGGTAGAGGAGAAGGAGATAGAGAGAGAGGAGGAAGAGGACAGGGAGGAGGAATATGAGTCAGAGAAAGAGGAGAGAGAAGAGGCGAATGAGGTGGTAGAGGAGTATGAAGAGCGAGGTAGAGGATAGGGAAGAGGAGGAGAGGGAGGTGGTAGAGGAATAGCAGGGAGAGGTAAATGAGGAATAGAAGGAAAATGGATGTGCATGAGTTGGAGAAAGAGGAAGAGAGAGAGGAGGAGGAGGAGGAGGAGGAGAAAGGTGGTAGAGGAGAAGGGTGCAGAGGATGAGGATGAGAGGTAGAAGGAGGAGGAGTAGGAGGTGAAAAAGGAGTTGGAGGGAGAGGTAGAGGAGAGAGAGAGAGGAGGAGGAGGAGGAGGGAAAGGATGGGCAATATGAGTCGGAGAAAGAGGGGGAGGAGGGGTAGAAGGAGTATGAGGGAGAGGTAGAGGAGGAAGTGGTGGTGGTAGAGGAGTATGAGGAAGGGGAGAAAAAGGATAAGGAGGGGGTAGAGGAGAAGGAGAGAGAGGAGGAGGTAGTAGAGGAGTAGGAGAGAAAGGAGGAGGAGGAGAAGGAGAAGGAAAAGGTAAAGGAGAGGGAGGAGTAAAAAGAAGATGAATATGAGCCGGAGAAAGAGAAGGAAGAGGAGAAAGAAGAGGAGTACGAGGAGGGGTAGAAGGAGGAGAAGGAGAGACAGGAGGAGGAGGAAGAAGAGAAGGAGAAGCAGGAGAAGGACAATGAAGAGGAGAGGCAGAGGAGATGGAGAGAAGGTGGAGGAAGAGGAGAAGGAAAAGGTAAAGGAGAGGGAGGGGGAGAAGAGATTAGGGAGAGGATTATGAGCCGGAGAAAGAGGAGGAAGAAGAAGAGGAGGAGGGGTAGAAGGAGGAGAAGGAGAAACAGGAGAAGGACAAGGAACAGGTAGAGGAGAGGAGGAGGTGGTAGAGGAAAAGGAGAGAGAGGAGGAGGAAGAGGACGGGTAGGAGGAGAAGGAGATGGTAGAGGAGTAGGAGAGAGAGAGGAGGAGGAGGAGGAAAGGGTAATGGAGAGGGAGGAGGAAAAAGAAGAGGATTATGAGCTGGAGAAAGAGGAGGAAGAAGAGGAGGAGGTGGTACAGGAGCAGGAAGAAAAGGAAGGGAATATGAGTTAGAGAAAGAGAAGACAGGAGAGGAGGTAGAGGAGGAGGAACAAGAGGTACTGGGAAAAAAAAACAGAAGAAAAACAAGTAGGAGGAAGAGAGGAGGAGAAAGGAGGTTATGGGAATGAAAGGGAAAGACAGAAAATGACCCCAAAGCCACTGGATGGAAAACTCCGTCGGCAGAGAATCAAAAAGACAGCATGACGGAGAGATGAAAAGAAGTTGAGCGATGGCGGGGAGTGGGGGAGGAGAGAGAGGAGGGCGGAGGTGGCAGAGGGATGGGAGAGGAGAAAATTGGATTGAAAGACTGAGGAAGATGTTAAGAGAGAGAAAAGGGGATGGGAGGAGGAAAGGAGGGGGCGTAAAAAGAAGAGAGGGAGAGAGAGAGAGAAAGAGAGAGAGAGAGGAACCAAATGAGGGGGCGTTATATGATGAAATGTACAGTGACATCTCAGATAATGGGAAGGCTGTGGATGGATATGAGAAATTAAAGGAAAAATCCACCCTAAAACACACTGTTGATGACGTACCTGTACATTTTGTTGTTTGGTTCAGGTGTTTCTTACTTATTTCTGTGAATAATTGGCCAAAGGTAGCCAATGTGATGTCATGTTGAGATATTTCTAGTGCAGCTACAATGGAGAAAATATCAGAAAATGTTTCAGCGATCTAAAACATCAACAGTAAACGTCTTGCTGTCAGTCCCTCAGAATAGCGAGGGCTTCTTTCTAGAGCCGCCATTTTGCACCAAGAGACGTTCAACAATCATACAGGGAGAAATCCATCGTAGAAGAGGAGAGAGACCAATTTCTCCACCAGGAGTAGCCTCAATAGACCAGAATGCAATGCAGCCACAGCTTGTATCTTTGCGGATCTGTCATTGGAGAACCTCGTCCTCTGGGGGTTGGTGAAAGGCATTCTGGGAAATGTAGGAAATCACTACCTGAAGTGGCTCAATACAAAATTAGAAGACTACTTGGCAATGAAGACTTTTAATGAGGTGTCACTGTTATAAGCCAATTACCATAATTCTTAAAATGAGACATTCATTCAATGACATTCACCTGCCAAATTTCAAATCTCTTATTTTATTGCAATACACTTTCTGAAAACCACAATGTTTTTCATCATTTTTTAATTTAATCAATCAATTTAATCAAAAGAAAAGCGAAAAAGGTGAAAGTGAAGTAGATCTAGTTTGAGTTTGTATACGTCTAAATTTTGCCTGATAAAATTGGGTTTTAGCTGAGCGGTTCTGCTGAAGGTTGTTCCAAGGTTTATGTGTCTGACTCATAAATGGAGAGTTATTGGAGGCGGAGGGACTGCAAAACATTTCCCTTCCCTCTTTTTCACAGCCTGTAAAACGAAATGAAAACTAGTCTGAGAGAGAGAGAGAGAGAGAGAGAGAGAGAGAGAGAGAGGGATGGGGGAGAGAGATGGACAGAGAAAGACAGAAAGTCAAATAGATGGACAGATGCAGAGAGACAAAGACAGAGACAAAAGAGAAAGAGAGGGAAAGAGAAAGATTCCAAGGCAGAGAGATACTGAGACAAAGAGAGAGGAAAAAGGCGAGACAGATAGAGATGATGACAGAGAGAAAGAGAGAGAGAGAAAGAGAGAGAGAGAGAGAGAGAGAGAGAGAGAGAGGCTGAGGTAGAGAGAAAGCAGACAGACAGATTCAGATATTGGAGATATTATACAGTATATTATAGATAGGGTTTTACTGATATGGGTTTTCGAAGGCTGATACTGATACTAATATTCTCATATTGAAGCTGCAGATATTTGATTCCAATATTTGCTTTAAATGTGGCTGTTTTCATGCCAAAACATCCTCCAAAAAATGACGAGGATTCAGTGTTTCCATGCAGAATGTTCTTCATGCCAGGGTGGGAAAGCCTCTGAAACAGCACTGAGACCATGATGGGACACTAAAACTCTCCACTGAAACCAGACTGAGGGAACTGTTCTCGGTGGTTTGACCGCTGCTTACTGGTAGGGCAGAGTCTGGGATCCATTACTGCCTTTAAATGAGGAATTAATGAATAATTAAATGTTCTGGTTTTACAGACTGCAAGCTGCTCCCAAACCGCACTGGAAGGATTTCTCTGCTCAGTCATCTGGAAGAAAAATAATAATGATAATAAAAACATATTGACTAGCTGTGGTGAGGGAGGAAACTCCATCTCCATCGTTAAGAGGCGACACTGACTGGCTGATTTTTCTGATTTTTAATAAAACACCTACAGTGTGAAATATCGACAAAATGATAGACTGCTGTAACCCTAATTATAGATATTGAAGGCCATGTAATACTGTATAGTATTATCTTCAAACCAAAAAATCATCAGTGTGGTTTGAATGTTGAACTGTTGTTTGTTGGTTTGTTGAAACTTGACATTTTGTATTGTTTATGCAATATTGTTTCTGATAAACAGGCCTTGAGAATAAATAATAATAATATTTTATTTGTATAGCACCTTTCTTAACAGTGTTACAAAGTACTTCACAGAGCAAGCAGCAGTAAGACAGAATAAAATAACACAAAAAAGGATCAGAGAACATAATAAAAAAAGTAAAATATATGGAAGAGATATAGAAGAGATATAAAACCAAATCATGACCTCAGGCTTTGACAAAGCTTTTTTTTTTTAGGGTTTTAAGAAGGGATTTAAAAAGACACCACATAATTTGCTTGCCTAAGCCTTTCCATTCAAGGGTCAACTGAATTTTATGCAAACTTTTTAAATGTTGCAAAAAATAAAATGCAAATTAGCAGGTAGGTTGAAGTGAATAAATAGACTTCCTGAATGTAAAAAAAAAAAAAAACAGATACACAAGAAAAATGGAGTGTATTTCAAGAATTGATTCGTATTGTTGTTGTTCTTTAGTGTAAGATAATATTGGATCATATTTCATGCTTTCATCCAAAGGCAAAAGCTCTTGGTGATTCTGTAATACACCGACTAATGGCCGCACAACCATGATGATTTAAACATGTTGGAGACAGCAGGTATGACACTCCTGGGACATTTTAAAGACATTTCAGAACGGTCAAAACCACTTTTGAACTGTTATGAAATAAGATTGAGATTTTTTGTCGGGTCGATCACGCTAACCCTAGATCATATACTATAATTCATTCAACAAATTCTATTTTAGCATTATTTATCGCATAATTTCTTTATTGACAAAAGCATTTTCTGCTTCAAGCAAGCGGAAAAACGTTTCTGCGTTTTGTTGAATTTTGCCTTTTCCATTTACCCCTCCTAATTTGAAACATCATAAACACATGAAACATACATGGATGGAAACCCAGCTAATGAAGTGACTGTCCTGACAGAGGCAGACGGGGACAAAGAGAAACCAGACGGAGACACAGAGACAGAATAAAGTAAACGAAGTCCCGGTGAAAGGAGACTGGTAGTGTATACAGTCTGAGCCTGAGCGGCTTCTCTGAGAGACTGCAGCTCTAAGTCAGAGTAAGTCAAGTCAGTGTCACAGTGAGCGACTGAGGGCCGCTGCTGGGAGAGAGAGAGAGAGAGAGAGAGAGAGAGAGAGAGAGAGAGAGAGAGAGAGAGAGAGAGAGGCAGAACAACAGAGAAAGACAGAGAGAAAAAGAGAGACAGAAATATTATATTGGTTTGGATGTAAGTGTACTGTATGTATGTGTGTTTGTGTGTGTGTGTGTGTGTGTGTGTGTGTGAGAGAGAGAGAGAGAGAGAGAGAGAGAGAGAGAGCGAGAGAGAGACTGGATTCATTTGAAAGTCTTCTTCCTGAAAGCCTTACATCCACTTGTGGTTTTGCTTTCAAGAATGTATGTTTTACTCTCTTTGTATAACACACACACACACACACACACACACACACACACACACACACACACACACACCATTTTAAGTGGTTTACAGTCTGTCTATAGTCAAGGGGAATTAAAGAGAGGAATGGAGTGTGTATGTGTGTGTCTGTGTGTGTGTGTGTGTGTGTGTGTGTGTGTGTGTGTGTATATGTGCGCTGAATTGCTAAACCAAACAGGCTCTGACATACACTGCTCCTCTGTAATTAGTTTCCTAGTTTGTAGAGATCCAAGCTCTTAGCTTTTAACTAAATTATCACTCTCAACTGCGCGTGCACACACACACACACACACACACACTTAAACCACACACATACACACATTCTGAGAGAGAAAGAGATAGCGAGAGAGACATTAAGAGAGACATACTCACAAAGACAGGGAGGGAGACAGAGAGAAACACACACAACCATAAAACACACACTCAGACACCGACACATGTTTACATGCACATACACAGAGAAAGAAAGAGAGAAAAGTGCACACAGACACACACACACACACACACACACACACACACACACAAATATATACAGTACATGTATACACACACAGACGAAGGGAGAGAGGGACCTCCGCGAAAATAATGGAAACAAAACACCACCCACTTTAGCTCTCCAAATAATATCCCTCTCACACTCAGACACACCGACACACACCTACACACACACACACGCACACACACACACTGCGTCCTCCTCCCCCAGCCCCTCCAGCCATCTGTCTGATCTGCTCCCATGCTGAGTTTCCAAAGATGGGACCCAAAGGTGTCGAGCGGAGCTGGTTAGACGATACGACTCCACGACAAAGACCGGGACAGATGTAGAGCCCAGAGAGAGCAGAGGGACAGAGGGGGAGATGAACAGAGAGAGAGACAATGAGCGAAGAGAGAGCAACAGAGACAGAGAGACATACACTCAACAAAAGAGATAGTGACAGACAGAGAGGCAATGTTACAAAACTTTTGTACTCGAGCAACAAGGCAACAGATGGATTGTGAATGCTTCTGACATTTGGCGATGCTTGGAGGAACATGTATTCAGCCTAACTTACATCAGTCTGATATTGTATTACTATAATGCTGACTCTGAGTTTTTCACCATGGAGATTTATATTAGCTTGAAGCTGCACTAGGCAAGACTTTTATGTAAAAATACACCCATCTTATCAGCTTAAATCACAAAGTGGGGCTGCAGCAGAGAAGAGTGTCCCATCCCCTCTAATTAAGAACATATAGATTCACTCTATTTGCCCAAATTAAATTCTGGTGTTGGGTATGGACCAGTGCCTGAATTGGACCAAAAAAGGTGCCAGTACCCTAATTCGGCAGTTGCATGACATGAGCATCGCATGTGTCTTGGACATATTTATATTTATACGCATATCTTGGTAATATATCCCACTTCAAATGTATTTTTGTATGCATTTCATTACATACAAATATAATATTGCATATATGCTACAATAAAACCAACTGAAAATGAAACAAGACTGCAGTCAGTTTAGCTGCAAAACAACTAGTCCTAACCTACCTTGCCATTTTAAAAAAAATCAACACAGAAAAATGTGCTGGGTTAGTGCTGTAATAATATCAGAGAAAGATTACATCAGAGAAAGATTACATACTTAGAAGCATACAGAAGACTGATGCAAATAGACAGAGGCCAATATTGTCTTTATATAACTGACGGACAGAGCTGGCTGTGCTTTTTTTTTTTAGCATTATGTAACTTTTTACGTACATTTATTCCTCCTTGGCGCTATAACATAGCTTTCATTTGTGCTTGCACATCCTCTATTTTCGTTTCTCTCTCTATTGGCACCTGACCAGTAGTGTTGACTGGACATATTGGCGTTTGATTACCATGAATTTCTTCATGATTGACACTTTAACAGCCCTGTGCTCCACTGACTGCTCTGCTCCATCAGATCAAGTGAAGACGCATCACTCTGCTCACAATATAAATGTTTTGTTTTTTTTTCTGCATCAGAATGTAAGCCATTATATTCTTTACAATCTGCCTTTGCGGGGCAAAACGTCAGTAGAATGGTTTTAATATTGCAGAACACGTAATTACAAGAGGCTATTTAATTTAGGGCCAGAGTGACACCTCTTCACTTGATATATGCAGCTTTGTTTTCGGCTGCAGTTTGACTCACCGTGTGTGAGCGGAGCGCTGCCTTCAGTCTGTAGGATGCTGTCTGCTTAAATGAAGCCCTATCAAGTCTATGGCGCACTTTTTTCATACGGAGATACTCTCTTCATTCAACTAAGGCGTACCAGGAGGTGGCGGTACGGAATAAGAAGTAAGGGTACTCATGTGGACAAAAATCAGAAGTGCCAGTACTCAGTACTGGTGAGTACCGGCCCATTTCAGGCACTGGTATGGACACTTTTCCACCCAAAGGATGTGATGAATCAAAACTTAAGAGGGAAATCCACTCTGTCCACTAAACATCAGTGAGCAGCGCTCTGTCCAGAGAAAGCTGGATTCACCAACGTTAGATCTTTTCCTCTCTCGTCTCTTTGGTTTCCTTTGGTATAAAGCATCACAGACCGGCCGGTTGGTGAACATGAGCGAGCTGTGTGCAGTTTACTGATGCCATGTTACAGGATTTCTGGGTATAGAAGTCCTCAAAATTCAAACAGTCACCTCTCGCTGCTTGCCTGGTGTCCAGCCCCCATGAATCGCAGTCTTCAGCACTTTTTTAATTTGCATGGTGATTCATAGCGGTCTGGTCAAGCCTATCCACCACTGATTCACTGATGTAATTTCTCGCCCCAACCGATTGGTTGATGTTACTTAACAACAGTTATCAAAATCTTTGGCCAATCACAGTAGCAAAGCAGACTGATGTAATCTGGAAACGCCTCAGAGCAACAACAATCATGGTGGCGTTCACTTCCCAGCTTTGAATCATGCTGCTTGTTCTTGTTTTAATTCATCGATGCCATTTAAGTTTTTTAAGGACTGATGAACTTTGCTGGCTGCTATTTTGGTAGTTGTTGTCACTCTGTAACCCTCATCATAATAAATAGGTTTGTCCCGCCTACATCGACCATCCAATCAGGTTTGTCGGACAGTATCTGTCCAAAATAACAGCTGGTGGATAGGCTTGCGTCCAGACCGCTATGAATCGCCATGCAAATTCAAAAAGTGCTAAACAGTGCGATTCATGGGAGCTGGACGCCAGGCAATCTCGCCGCAGTTTGGAGACGCCAATACTGATACTTTTGGACTCAAGCTGCCAATAGATGTCATTTTGTGCTGATATTCAATAATTTTAAACTTGAGTGTTTTCATGCCAAAAAAAAACCCTGTCCGTCCCTCTCCTTGCTCTATATTCTTTGTTCCTACAGTGAGCTGATCAGAACAGAACGGCTCAACAAACTCCAGATCAGACGAACAAAGGGGTAAGGAATGGAAAGTCTCATCCTCAGCCAAGGCATGGAAGACCTCAATCCTCTTTGGCCTGCTGTTGATGGGAAATATGCATACATACATTCATAGTTGGAAGCCCATGAATGGCGGGGGAGTTGAGAGGAAGTGTAGGCTAACGTGGAACATATGGAGGCCGCAGGCTCTAAAGAACCATGACTGCAAACGTAGATGACATGAGGAGTTTAGTTCCAGAGCTTTTCTTGCTAAACAGGCATCTTCTGTTAGGACAATGTAATGCCTGCTCTGACTAAACGGCTGCTGCCATGAAAGTAAAGAGGTAGATAAGCATTAAGGTTGAAGAAGCAGGCTTGTTATTGCAGGAAGATCGCTGATTCAAATCCCCACACTGCCTGGCTAAATCTAGACTGGAACAGTTAATGAGTAACACCTTCCCCTTCCTTAACAATTACCACTGAGGTGCTTTTTTGCATTCATATCTTTCTCTGTTGTTTTAGCATCTAGCATCATCCTCAACGCAATCTCTGCCCCCAGAACAACGTACCAACCTGCTCTCTGTGACGGAAGTCTTATAAACAAACATGGAGGAAAGCTCGGTACTCGCTGTGTCAAGTTCGCAAAGTTTAGCTTTCATGCATGAACTGATTCTCCTCAGGAAACCTAAATATTAATGTCAGAATTAGCAGAAATTTCAGAGGGAAAATATATTATGCCTACTTTTTTCATGATTGAAAAATGAAAATAGCAAAGAAATTATAACATCATTACTATCAACCAATATGGCAATAACAACCTTTTTGTTCTGTTGATTTAAATATTGCAGAGACTTTTTGTTTACAATTTGCTATCCTATAAACCAGCGCTCTTTTTGTCACTTCTGCCTATTTTCACGCTGCGTTATCAACGCAGACTTTGGAAAAATCGTCATCTCTTGGTTAGCAGAGCCGACAGCCTCTAGGAGCGCTAATCTGTTACTGTTCGTCAAAACTTCCTCCATTGGAATGAATGTCTTCCGGTCTCCGTCAAACCAGCGGAGAATGAAGATGTGAACGCACCGTAAGCCCCAACTGATCCAGTGGAGCTGCTCACTGGCCAACAGTAGAAGACGGTGGTTGTACCTGGGCAAGTGTGACTGTGTGAAACGTATGATTCAGTCTAGGGCTGATAAAGAGCACAATCAGAGCCCAGAGTATGATAGTCTACCTGGTCACCTCTTGTGTAGAGAATTCATGCCGCTCCCTTCAGATCGCAGGTCCAGGCAGCCACAAGCTAAAGCAAACAGACTTAAGTTCTCATTTATTCCACGTGCCGAAAACCTGCTCAGCTGTGACAGACAGACTCTTCACCGCATGCTCCCGCTTCCCTCCTGGTTGTTTTCTGCACTTTATAGTGCTCATTTGATCTGTCTGAATGTGTTTATTTACTGTAATGCGGCGTATTTAAAGTTTTCTGTATATTTTGTCTGTTGTGAATGTGCGTTGGGTTTTCTGCCTTGCTGCACCCAAGTTTCCCATTTGGCACAAATCAAGTGTTGAATTTGAACTCTTGAACTTGTGTGCTGAGCAAATCTGCAAAGCCACGGATAAATAAGGATGAATACATTTCTAATGGAATTTTACTGAGGTTAAAATCACTGCTTTGAATGCAATGAGAGGGCAACTTTCATTTCAACTTTCATTTTCTCTCATCAAAGCACAGAGCATTTTTTACTTTATTTTACAAAATCGACATTTTTTTTTTTGGAATGAAACTCTTCAAATGCACATTCAGGTGTTTTCGCCCACACAGGGTCACAGACCATCACACACACCCACACACACACACACACACACACACCAACCCATCGACTTGGCAATCGTTGTTTGGGTCACTCTCCTAGTTTTATGGTGTTTAGGTGAAGGCTAAGTTCATGGCAGGATCTGTTTATAAGGTCTGGTCTGAAGCTCAGTATTCCCTACAGACACACAGGGAGGCTGACCAAGGCCTGCTGGCATACAGGTCCTGCCAATCAATACCGTGTGTGTGTGTGTTTGTGTGTGTGCGTGTGTGCATGTGTGCGTCTGATTCAACCCAGCTGTTTCCATCCATTCCTCTCAGATTGACAGGTGTAGAGTTACTGAAGGTCTGCCTACATTCACTCCATAACCCCTAACCTTAACCTTTACCTAAACCTAAACCTAATCCTAACCCTTACTCTTTATCCAAGTTATAACCCTAAACTAACCTTAACCTTTCCTTTTGCCCCTAACCTAATGCTAACTCTAATCCTAACCCTAAACCCGAGCCTTAATCCTAAACTAGCCCCTTAAAGAACTGAGGAGCGGCCAAATGTCCCTTTGTGTTTACTGTAGTTTCCGGAGCCGTGTTCAAATTTCCAGCACTAAATAAAGTTTTGTGACATTTCTAAAGTTGTGTGTGAAGCAAGTAAATGTCCAGACATAAAAGTGGTTTGTTCTCGGAGGTAAAACGAACAAAAGTGCGTGTCTGAGTTACCTGTAAATTACCTGTAAATTCCAGGGAAAGGTATATTTCTAGGCGTGTTCAGGGTCAGAAAACACATCTTTTCATCCTGTGTTTGGAGGATTTTCCCCATTTTTCTATCTTTGTGAGGACATTTGGCCCTCATAAGAGTACAGAAATAGTTGGCCGACTGCCCACCGAGCTCAGAGCTGCTTCCTGTAACTAACAGTGAACAGAGCACAGGGAAGCCCCGGGATGAAGGGATAAGGGAAGACTGGATGATGGATAGACAGGTAGAGGAGGAGGGGAAGGGGCAGAGGAAAGATGGATGGTGGGAAATTAGGAGGAAGAACCCTGGTGGATAGAGTGAGACAGGGATGGATCAAGAAGACTTTCTCTAATATGATGGGAAAAAAATGCCTGTTGCTCTCAGGCTCTGTCATTTCACAAGGAATAGAATAGACAATAACATAATAGATAATAACAGAACAGAATAGAACTGAACAGAATGGAAGAAAAGAGAAGAGAACAGAACAGAAAAGAATAGTATAGAAAATAAGAGAACTGAATAGAACTGAACTGAATAGAATAGAATAGAACAGAATAGAATAGAATAGAATAGAATAGAGTAGAATAGAATAGAATAGAAAAAGAGGCTGGAGATACAGGAGGGTCCAGTTGTGTCATTTCTTCCATGGCTCAGGAGACACAGTCATAGTTGATGTGGTCAACAGCACAGAATTCTGGGTAATCCCCACCCCCAGCAACCCATGACATCATCTTGCAGCGAGACAACTGTGTGTGTGTGTGTGTGTGTGTGCGTGTGTGTGTGTGTGTGTATAATCACAATGTAATGTCAGTCTGATTGGCGGTCCTTGTCTCTGTAGTGAAGCATAGTATAGGAATTCACTGAGGCTTTGCGTTGGTGAAGTGCAGCTGGAAACTAAAGATCTTTACGAGGCGGCATGGGATGTTTCCGCCATATAATTAGAAATTTTTACCATCACATCCGTCCGCCCATATGGTTTCAACCAATTAGAGTGCCAGGTACAGTTTGGCTCATGGCCAAGGCCACTAAAACCGTGACTGACGTGACTCCTATTTTAATAACTTTCTGTCTGGTTATTAAAGGAAAATTTCACCGTCACTCTTACACTTTTATATATCATCAATCTGTGGTGTTCAATGTTCTTTCTCTCAACCTATTTCGCCTTCTTCTTCTACTGCAGTTAGTGATTTCCTACATTTCCCAGAATGCCTTTCGACAACCGCCAGAGAACGTGCCTGAACTTGTTCCATTCAGCTGTGGGTTATATGTGCAGACGGAGAGAGCGATAGTGATAGTGGAGCAAGAGAGTGAGTTTTTACAGTCAAGAAACAGTGAAAGTCACACCCCTCAACTCAAAACACAACATGTATTGTGGCTGCATTGCATTCTGGTCTCTCTCCTGCTCCTGTGGGTGGAGAAATCGGTCTCTCTCCTCTTCTACGATGGATTTCTCCCTGTATGATTGTTGCACATCGGTGCAAAAAAGGCGGCTTTAGAAAGAAGCTCTAGCTCTTTGATTCTGAGGGACTGACACCAAAATCTGACGTTTACATTTTCTCCTATTAAACTCCATTGTAGCTGCAAGGAATCTCTCAACATGACGTCTTTTCGTCTATGTTTGGCCAGTTATCTGTGAGAATTAGAAAAATACATCAAACAACAAAATGGTTCCAGAAATGCAAGGTACAGGCTGTTTTAAAGAGTTTTCGGTTGGATTTTTCCTCTAAGCTTATTCTACTGTTGGACTCATTGATTGAAAGTTCCTCTGGAAAAGAGCGTTAAGGTGCTTTGGAGGGGATTGTTCCTTCAAGTTGCCAAAAGCCACTGGTAGGATGTTACAAAGGGCAGCGAGCGAGATGCCAATATTTATTCAGGGAGCAGAAAGAGAGAGTGTGAGACAGAGAAACAAAGAGAGGATTTTCTACTCTGTAATCAATGCATTTTTGCTCTTTTACTGCCTACAAGCAAGTTCCTGTTTTTTCCTCTGATCTTCTGAACATTTCATGTCAAAGAAAGTATCTGCACACCCCCTCAAAAAATCCCCAAACTTTTTTAAACCTCCTCTTTTTTCCCCCAAAAGAATGGGTTATAATCTGTTGAAAAGGGAGAAAAGATGACAAGATTAGATGAAGGCTAGAAAAAGAGCCTTTAGCGTGATTTATGGCCTACAACGGGAGTTTATGTGCGGCAATATACTGTAGTTATCTTTGGCAGACAGGCGCACAGAATTAGAAAAGCGTAGGACGAAAAGGAAAAGGAGTTGTAGTCATCCAGAATCTGAGTCATGGACGCAGTAAAGAGAGAGAGAGAGAGAGAGAGAGAGAGAGAGAGAGAGAGGTGACCTATATGTCTGCCTGGGTGGCGATAGTTCCTCCATGCTACATTTAGCTCTCTGTTTTCACCGTTCTGCGTTACATCACAGTCTTATTAGTATGATGGACATGGACTTTAAGGAGGAAGAGGAGGAGGAAGAGGAGGGAGGGCAAGGGAGCATCATGGGAAGAAGGAGTGAGGAGAGGAGGGGGGGATGGAGAAAGAGGGTAAAGAGGGTAGAGGTAAAAAAAACAAAAAACAGAGGGAGTAGAGAGAGGGGGGGGATGGAGAAAGAAGGGTTGAGGAAAGAGTGGGGTGAGAGAGAGCGACAGTGTGTGTGTGTGTGTGTGTGTGTGTGTGAAAAAGAGAGGGAGGGAGAGAGACTTTGACTTTTGATGTACTTTAATGAAACAGAGATTGTGAGAGAGAGACAGTGTGTGTGAGAGAGAAAGAGTGCAAGAGGGAAGGGGAGGGGGAGAGTGTATGTTTGAGTGAGAGAGGGAGTGTGTGCTTGTGTGTGTGTTTGTGTGTGTGTGAGAGAGAGAGAGAGAGAGAGAGAGAGAGAGAGTGTGTGAGTGTGTGTGTGTGTGAGAGAGAGAGAGAGAGAGAGAAAGAGAGAGACTGTGTGTGTGTGTGTTTGAGAGAGAAGAGAGAGAGAGAGACAGTTTGTGTAAGACTGTGTGTGAAAGAGAGTGTGAGAGAGAGAGAGAGAGAGAGAGAAGAGAGAGAGAAGAGAGAGAGAGAGAGAGAGAGAGAGAGAGAGAGAGAGAGAGAGAGAGACTCCTCATCGTGCTCCTCAGTAGTTCCACCTCGCTCTCTGACTCCAGTCGGTTTTCCTCCGCTGAGTGAAACTGCACAAGGTAAGAGAAGCGACCAGACTCTGACATGACGCGACAGCCACAGCGACTTTACGACAATCTGACAGTCTGACAATCTGACAAATCTCGGTCCCGGGCCGACACGTCTGCAGAATAATCCGCTGGAGAAACGCCCGGCGGCCGGTTTGCACGCTTGCAGAAGTTATGCAGAGTCTTTAGTTGTAAAAGTTACTCACAAGTCGCCAACTCAGCAGCGGCTTTTGCAAAGTTGTCCAAAAAAAAAAAAAAGAAAAGAAAGAAAGAAAGAAAGAAAGAATCGCTGTGCACGTCCTCACACGCCGGCTGACTGACATTTCTTAAAGTGGAGTGTGTGTGTGTGTGTGTGTTCTGTGTGTTTATGTGTTTTATCCGGATTGCAGTTGGATGCCAAACTGATGCTCCGGCGTTGCGGACGTGGCTCCTTAAATGATTTCATTATGACTGTTGCATGTGGGCTGTGGTTCAGTGTAGCAGCCTGTAGGCTGTAGGCTACACTTCATTTGCATTATTTTGAATATGGTCAAGCTAATACAAATACATTGCAAATTACACAAGTCTTTATGATATGAAATTCATGGTAGACCTCCCATTAAGTATATATGGTCTTTTTTGGAAGAAAAGCATAAAGTAACTGATTTTTTTTTTACATTAATTACTGACTGGAGGTCATGTTTACCTTTACCACCAGTTTATTTACCATTTATTCAGAGCACTAATTCCATACTGTTGGTGGTTTGATAATCTAGGAATTGAACTTTATTTTATTGTTGCACTCATTGTAAATCCAGCCAATGAAAAATGACTCCATTGTATTGATATCAGACTGGATCATCCTATAGGAACACAGCAGTGTAACATCCTTGGGTGTATTGGAGGGTAAACCCACTTAAACTCACTTCTCCCACCTTTACATAAATCTTCATGATATGAAATTCATGGTCTGCATTAAGTTGTAGCAAACCAGTGTAATTCATATTAGGTGAGGGTCTTTTAAAGGAAAAAAGCATAAATGAAGTGATTTTCAGTTGTATTGGTGGTTGTTTGGTTTATGATGATCGCTGACTGGAGGTTGTAGTTTACCCATGAGTCTCAGAGCGCTGTAAGGGCCAGTTCATACTTCATGCGTGGCTAGACGCAGACGTGCGGTCCGTGTACCTCAGTGTATTAGAGTCATGGTCACGCTTCTCATGATGACTGTGCACCTGCAAACTCCATTACTTCAGTGGCACTGTAGGAAAATTCAGCTCTCCAGTAGTCCGGTTCCTCTTTGTTCATCCAATCCTGGACGGAGGCGCTGCGGCGCACTCTGTGTTGTTTCAAATGTCAGGTGGTGCACGACTCTGCATGACTCTAATGCACCTGGTCGTTTTGGCCGCAATTATGTCATTTTGGCCACACGTACTCCATCGTGTGCATTTCTGCATGAAGCATATATGCCGTGTTCATGTCATGCCAGATTTACCGTGAAGACAAACTGCTGACTAGGAAAAAAAAACATGCACGTCAGCCTCCTAGTGGTAATTCCAAGTAGGACGTGGAATTTTTTTTTTGTGGCTTCCGCTTGATGTCACAAATTGCAGAAGTGTGTCAACCCAGGCGGCGAACACTGCAGAGAATCCACTGATGTTGGCAGTCAAAGATCAGTTATATTCACGCTAATACAATCGAAAACCGAGTGATGTCTGCTGCGGTTCATTTACCTTTGATTTTAAACTCATGAATAAAAATGATTTTGGATGTGGCCGTTGCAACGAGTTAAACACATGAACGCTTCCAAGTTAAAGCAACAAGATATCATCCTGTTCCTTTGCTGCTTCTGATATGACATGAATGCAGCATTAGTTTCCCTACTGTTGTTTGGCTTGTAATGTTGGTGACATTTAATCTTATTCTACTATTGGATTCATTGCAAGTCGCCCTGTGTGAGAGCATCAACTAAATTACTAAAATTGAAACGATCGAGCCGAAATGTCATTTTTCTAACATGTTTCCAAAGTGAGGGGAAACGTGTGAAATGTGCCTGCAGTATGCCCGACTCGTCCCTCTCTGGCTGTTAAGTAGATTCTGATAATAAACATTGTGATTCTATTTTCTTATCACCAGAGTGATAAGTGGAGAAATATTGAGCCAGAGCTCCACTCTTTTCCCATCTCACACAGTCATGCTCCATCCATCATCTCAAATACTGTTAACATTCCTCCATCGCTGTAAAAACCCCAGGGAGTCTCTCTCTCTCTCTCTCTCTCTCTCTCTCTCATCTGTCTCCACCCTCTCATTATTTTTTTCTTTATCCCTTTCCTATCCCTCTCTCCTCTCTCTCTCTGGCTCTTGATAGGATTGCTTTTGTTTCCTTTCACACATGATGGGATTTCAGAGGCTACAGTTGAGAAGAATGGATGACAGAGAGGAAAGAAAGACACAGAGAGAGAGGAGGATGGCGAGAGAGAGAGAGATGCATGGAGGTTGAGAGATAGATGGAGAAGGGAATGGTGGAAAGAAAGGGATGGAGAGGAAGAGATAGTTAATCTTACAAATGTTGAAGTTTCCGAGGCCAAAGCTGAAGAGGATGATAGAGAGAGATTAAAGGAGAGATAAAGAGAGATGGAGGTAGAGAGAGAGAGCGAGGGAGTTTTGACTTTGAATCATAAGTTTAATATCTCAAAATTCAATAGTGCTGCAATACCACAGCAAACAAGAAAAACCCAGAAGCGATGTGTCACCATACTTGACCTGGGCGGCTTTTGACGTGTTGTAGGCTAAGCAAAAAAAAAATCTGTATTTTGCTCCTGACGCCAGTTCTGTCAACCAGTTCAGGTGGACTGGGATCCAGTTTGATGTTGTTGCCATGTTTTCTGCTGCTTGACTGTACTGAATTTCACGCTGACTGCTGCAGTCCGCTGTGAAGAGCCAGAATGCGTCTCTGTCCCTCTGGCGGCCATACTGGAGGTCTTCAGCTCTTGGGCAACAACAGCCGTAACCAGCTGACTGTGTTACTGAACATACTCAACACAATTGAATAGATATGGTTAATTTCTGTGATTTAGGCTATTGTCTCTGAACTGATTTAATCACTGACACATCTGGTTGATTGTGTGTTTATATAATATCAGTTTATTAGCTAGTAAATGTAGTGTCTGGTTACCATCACTGTCTTGTTAACACATGTAATTTGCACATCAACATATCTAGTAAGAAGCTAACATTAGCATTAGTTGTGGCTAGTATAGTCTCATGGGGGTCATCCCTATGTTCCCTCAGCCCTATGTTCCCTCAGCCCTATGTTCCCTCATCCCTATGTTCCCTCAGCCCTATGTTCCCTCAGCCCTATGTTCCCTCAGCCCTATGTTCCCTCATCCCTATGTTCCCTCAGCCCTATGTTCCCTCATCCCTATGTTCCCTCATCCCTATGTTCCCTCAGCCCTATGTTCCCTCAGCCCTATGTTCCCTCAGCCCTATGTTCCCTCATCCCTATGTTCCCTCATCCCTATGTTCCCTCAGCCCTATGTTCCCTCAGCCCTATGTTCCCTCATCCCTATGTTCCCTCAGCCCTATGTTCCCTCAGCCCTATGTTCGCTCATCCCTATGTTCCCTCAGCCCTATGTTCCCTCAGCCCTATGTTCCCTCAGCCCTATGTTCCCTCATCCCTATGTTCCCTCAGCCCTATGTTCCCTCAGCCCTATGTGTTTAGGCAAGGAGCTCGTATGGTTGAGGTTAGGGTTAGGGTTGCTTGCGGTCGAGTGGTTCCAGGGCAGATGAGGTGGTTGGGTTGAGGCATGAGGTCACTGAGGTTAAGGTTAGAGCCAACTTGCGGTCAAGGCTGTCAGAAGGTAATTTGGGATAGGGTTGAGGGAACATAGACACGCTCCTGTCTCATGTCAACATTACCATTGGTGGCTGACTAGTTTGCTATAGCTAACAAAGTAAAAAATAAATGTTTAGGTTAACTGAGCTGACTGCTCAGTGTTTGGGGGACTAGGAGACCAACAGCGCTAGTATCACAGTGACCTTAATTTGAAAACAAAGCCACCTTATTGAGCCATTCACTTTTAGTTGTAACATTACTAAACT